>NC_044001.1:29658605-29958605 GCF_902150065.1 Myripristis murdjan
ACCATAACCTAATCCTAACTTTAACCTAATCCTAACCTTAACCTAATCTTAACTTTAACCTAATCTTAATCCTAAACTTAAGCACTGACTCCAAAAATCACCTTTTTCCAAATGAGACATGGTTTTTTGTCCCCAGTTGGACAAGCCGTCCCCAATTACTGGGTCTTAAGTCTGGTGTCTGTACCCGAAAGTAGTTAAAAACAGACACACACACACACACACACACACACACACACACATCTCATCCACATAGACTTTACATTATAGCCTTATAATATTAGTCTAAACTGGAGGAGTTGAGATAAGCTTAGGGTTCCACAGTTGCTTGCAGTTTGCAGGGCTATGTAACTTGTGTTGTATTTTTCTCTGTGAACGGTGTAAAGTGATAGCAGCGCTGTGTTACATGGGAGAGCGGCACTTCTGTTTCCTATGCTTCAGTAGCTCCTAAGCTACTCGATATATCCCCTGAGAGCCGGCGTGCCACTGCAACACTTGCTCAACAGGAGCAGGGTGAACCAAGCATGCCTCAGTTCCACAGCAGCCCTGAGAGCTGAACTGCTGAGATTTCTGGGGACGGTGGTACAGATAAATGGGATTTTCCCTCCCCCGCCATCCCCCATAGCATCAGCTAGTGGCTCTCAGTCATTTGCCATTGTGACCCAAGAGTTTGCTGACTTTTAGTAACAACAGTCATCTCCTCTGGTTGATGGTGCGCTCACTCAACAAGGTCTCGTGAAAGGTTGTGAAATGAGCAGTCTCTTTAAATGCAAATTTCTCTGCATGATAAATGGGAGAAATGCATTATGTCAATATGAAAGGACCTCACGAAGGAGGCATGACGAGAAGCTGAGAGTAGTTTCACATTTTCTACATTTACATGCAGACAAGAAAGCAAATTATTGTCAATAGCTGGGTTATGGGCAGCACATCAGGTAAAGTGTTACATGTGTTACTCATTACTTGTGGTACATGTGTTACCTTAATCTGATAACACACAAAAACAACCTGCATACGAGTGTTCTCCGATAATCTCACTTGCCCCCAACCCCTGCCGTTCCTGCTGACCACTCATTCCAACTCATTTTTATTCTCATGAGCTTTGTACACTGTGTGTTTATTGTGTTCATTGCTCTCTTTTCCTGCACATGTGCACCTCTGAAAGGCTGCTCATGAATCCAAGTAAGGGTTCGCATGGCATAACATTTGGATTTCTCCAGGAGAAATCTAGCTACTAGAAAGCTAGCTGGGTAGCTGAACTGGATTTCTCTTTATCCCTGACCCCAATGATCTCTGATAGCATCTTTCTTGTTTACATGACATTTGGGAAATCAGATTGAAATTACCCATAGCCTATGTAGCAAATAACCTTATTACTAGACTGAAACAATGTGGTGGAAAGCACCATTGTTGTGAATGGGTGCTGATATTTACCTTCAACTCCAACAAGCAACTGACCCATGCCAGCAAGTGCTCTATTGGGAGTGAAGTTTTCTTTTTCAGTGGATGTTTTTGAACCATAACCTTACTGGTAGTGTTGCAGTCAAGACCGCACCAACCGAGACCAAGACATTAGCGAGACTAGAGAGTACCGAGACCAAGACGAGACCAAGACATTTAGAGGTCGAGACCGAGACGAGACCAAGACCATATATATTGAAGAAAAATCCTAACAAAATAGAACAAAATGACAGGTATCTCTTTTAAACTAAGTTTGCTTTTAAACAAATGCAACAGCAACAAAAACAAAATGCTGTTGTTTTCTAACCAGCACAATGAAACAAATATCAAATGTAAAGAAATTTGTTGTTTGACTTCTTGTAAAAAGTACACCATCATACTTTTTAAAACTGCATTGACCTGACAAGCAATGAGAAATATTTCATTTCATAAATAAAGATTAAAAGAAAAAGGAATAAGGCCTAAATTAAATGAACTAAGTGAAAAAAACATTTCAGCAAGGTTTCTTGAACATAGGTCTTTAACTTAAATAATTTAACTTAAACGTTTGGTTCCTGTCCGTTCTCATGTTTATTCTATGTTGACCCCCTCCTGCATGTTGCCGCACGTCAGCCAGTCCACCATGAGTCACAGGAAACACTCCCGACACGTTTTGCAATTTGCCTTGTACTCGTTGCCACTGACGCTGTCAGGCCACGGGTTCGCCTCTTCCCATTCACGTCTATACTTTTGCAAACGTTTTTGCTTTTTGGGACGTGGTGGAGTGTCAGGTGTAGCCGACATCTTTAAAACACGCGGGTGCCCTGGTGCACACAGTGCGCAGCGTCAGTGTGTGTAACTAGGCAACCCGTGACAGGAGCTGGGAGGCAGGCAGACAGTCACAGAGAGAAACGCAGCCACAGGAGGTGGAGCTCTATCCGCTGTACCTCGCGTCAGCTCCTCGCTACGCGGGTCCTGCCACGATTAAATTAGCTGCCTTTAACATTTCCTGTGTTTTATTTTGTTCATTAGTCAGTGTTGATATGTGTGTGACAGATGTGTATGGGGCATTTATGAAAATACGGGACAAATTGCGTAACATTTCATTGTCAATTTAAGGACGATTCCGTATTTTACAGGACGGTTGGCAACCCTATGCATGGCCATGAAGAACTTATGCAACAAGAGAGAAAGCCAGCCAGAGTTTGCCGACATTTTTCATGGCGATTTCCCGGGGACGCCAAACATAACCACCGCTTCTCCAGCCGTCTTTATCCACTCTTGTGTTCAGGGGGCGTGTCACTCAAGGTGTCGTAAAGGCTGTGTGACACCGGGAAGGCAGCAGCTGCACTTTTCTTTTCTCTCTTATCAAAGTAGTGAGAGCCTGGTCTCGACCGGTCTTGATCAAAAATCCCGAGTCCACGCAGTCTGAGACCAAGACAAGACCGAGTGAAAATGCCTTTGATTCCGAGACGAGACCGAGACCCTCAAAAAGTGGTCTTGAGACCGGTCTCGAGACCAAGACCGATCTGGAGTACTACAACACTACTTACTGGTTCTGTATTTTTCAACCCAGGCTATATTAAAATATTCAGTTCCATCATTCATAGGTCAACATAGCACAACCTCAGTGCTAACTTCAGTGACAAGGAACTCAGCACTATGCTGAAGCTTCTTGCTAGCCTGCACAGTCCAACAAGGCACTTGTTTTCAGCCGTCAAAACCATGATAAATGTCCTCTTTGAAAACAGGAGGCTCAGTCATGTGTGCCTGTTTCATTTTTATATGTATTTGGAGCATGTTTTTAGCCAGCTATGTTTGGAACTACATTTTCCAGTGACCGCAGTACATCCCAGTGTGGCAGCATAACATAAGCAGCAGAATAGTGTGGACAGTTGTAAAACCCGGAGGCCGTCGGGCTTAAAACAACTAAAACCTAAGACTAATAAAACCAGGCTTCATAATAATAATATTTTAAAAGGACTAAAAATGACAACGCCACCTAGGAGGGAGCCTAGGTCTCTAAAAACAGGTTCGTGAAATCAAGCAGCAGAGTTTCTAAAATTACCACCAGACAGAGAGTACGGTACAAAGAGGTTTAATTAAACAATTATTTTGCCCCAACCAAGAGTCACCACAGACCCCAGGAGTCTATAAAGTCTCTTGCTTCTTGCAGAGTCTCGGCACCGATCTGCGGGTCCTCGCGTCACACCACCGCCACAGGGTCAGCTCCGGCACGGCACGGTTTTCCCGGGTCACGGGTACGACTGGCGACCCAGGCCGGAGTAAAAATGGCGTTGGCGGTCAGTCTTGCAACTCCGTTGCGCTGTCCGGGGGAAACCCCTCGTCTGGTCTCGGTCTCAGCTGATTGTCTCCTCCGTCGCCGCCACGCTACCGTCGCTACCGCCGTGCAGGACAGGTGTGTTTGTTTCTGCCACGCGCCAACCTGCTCTCCCTCTGCTGTCGGGCCTCTTCTTCCTGTGCTCCCGCTGTTTAGCCCTCCTCCCGCCACGGATTGGCCAAGGGAGTCCTCCTCTCCTTCCCTGAGTGGCCGGTCACGCTGTCGATCAAGTCCGCTACACGTGCAGGTTATTCCTAATCAAGTCCAATTAAGGCTAGAAGGATGTACAGTTCCGCATGCACATAAAAACAACAGTAACAATAAAACCCAAAGCATAAAAACTAAGTTAAAATAAATAAAATCATGCATAAATAAGTTTAAGAACAAGCATAAAACTGCAACACCACACAATAAAAAAAACCATCACTTCTGCCTTATTACACAGTGTTGTGGTTGTTCCTTAATAAAAGTAATGTATTACACATTACTTGATACTTTTTAAAACAGTAATGCATTACCTGTCAGGAGTCATTTGTTATTCTACTTGTTACATTACGTATGCATTACTCCACAACATTTCCTGAGATGTATTGTCACGTAACTGTGAGTTAATAATAAAACGTTAAACCTTAAATCTGCCCAAATCCTCACGTTAATATGAAGGACATATTAGAGACATTTGTTTTATCTCAAGCAATTTTTGCCTGGTAAAATAACGGTTTAAAAATAAATAAATAAATAAAGTCAGAGCACAAAGTTGACAGCAAAGCCATTGGTCCTCTGTCCCACACCACCTCTAGCCAATGTGAGGTGACAACGTGAAGAGGTCAGAGGTCAGGAGACTGTAGAGCAAGCACGGAGACATGTTGGACTTTTTTTTCTATCTGCCCATTATGCAGATCATTGAAGAACTTATGGAACACCAGTAGCGCCACAACTGTTTGACTGTAATGTGATTACTGAGTTTGGGAACAGTAACATGTTACATTACTGCGTTACAGACAAATGTGATTACAACTCTGTGTACAATGCAATGTTATAAATGCTAAAAACCTCTTTGAGAACAGTTTCAAGACATATGCAACTGTATTGTTTTCTGGTTTCTTGTATTCAGAGTATATATTTATTTTGTTTATTGAGAGAGAGAACTATAATTACCATCTCCACCAGGAAACAATACTCAAAGACACAAATGCATGCACCAAATGTATTTCTTTAATGGCAGGTTAACATTCAGCAGGGGAAGCCTCCGTAATGCTGGAAAGCCAATATGCTCTTTAAACATTACGTTTTTTTAAGAAGCTGTTTAGCAGAGCTCCGATATGATGCTCTGTGACCTTGAAATTCAATTGTGTTATCTGTGTTTGAACAACCAACCATTTTGCTGAGCCATATCACACGCTTGGCTGGTGGCATGAAAAATGAAGTGAGCGTCTTCGACTTCTGCAGCACCACTCAGACTTAGTCTTAGATCAGATAGGAATAGAATGTTATATTGATGGACTAATACTCACTTGGCTTGCTGTAGCTGGAGTTGCTGGCACATTTCAATTATTAATTGAATGCTGGAAGGTTAATATGGGGGCGGGTATGTCTGCAGTCTGTCTTCATTTAGTCAGACTAAAACTCAAAGGAGAAGTGCAGTTGCAGCCAACCTTTCCACATCAACAAATGAGGAATGGAGGGGCCTGTGGTCAATATCAGCCAAGGCTTTCTGGCTGTCAATGACTAGGCTTCCAGTGACTGGGCTTTGCAGATGCTGACAATGTGCATGCATGGCAACACCTTTTAGTATCATCATATATCACTACAACAATGACAATTTTCATTCTAAAATGCTTATGGGAGGGCCAGGTCTAAATGCCACACATTAATTCAGTAGTTTGCCAAGTGAAAGTCAGTCAGGAGGGATTGCATTGGCATGTGCTTGGACTGTCCACCTCTTGCATAATGCAGACTTTTTTTTTCAGTAAGATTAATATCCTCCATGTAAAGTTTGCTTGCTTGCGTCTGTATATTCTGTGTATGTCTTGAGACCAGAAACTGCAAACATGCAAAGTACAACTACTGTTGATGATGATGGATACAATTGTGTTGGTGATTCAGTAATTTGGGCCTTACACAAGCAACAGAATAGATCATTAAAGGACTTCCATAACACTTTTCCTACATTTTATCTAGCCATTGGATTCCATTCATTCCACCATGACATGAAGATTAACTTTTGAGTTATAGAGACTTCAAACTTTCTTCACACCAATATTCTATCACTGTAATAAAGCTGTCCACTTTAGTTTTCCTGAAAGCAGCAGCACTGTTGTGTTTTGGTGACTTGAAATTGGGCAGACTGACGTGGTCTCTCTGTCAGAAACTGGTCCCTGAGGACATGTTTGTTTTACACAGCCAGCCAATTATCAGTTAGGTTTTACATGATAATGGTTGTGTTAGCCACAGAAGCGGAACATTATAAGGTTGCTGGGATGATCCAAATTTAAAAATCAGGGGAGTTTGATCATATTTATATCTTTAATACCCCCCTCATAATTTGCAAAATGGTTTATTTGTTGCAATGCAAAATGTGGGTTAACTGTAGTAAACAGGCCAAACACTTAGAATCACTGGTACAGTCCTTTAAGATCCAGTTATCCCCACAATTGGCAGTTGAATCCCCGTCTTAGTATAACCGGTTGAAGAAAGTGTGGAAGGTGGTCAGCAGCATGAGAATCTCAGTTACATGGTTCGTAACAGTACGAATAATTGTCTCATAGGGTAGATTTTAGTGAATGACATTTGGTATTTTTCTCAACCGTTTTCTAATGTGGCCTAATTTGACCCCTGACTGACAAAACTGAGCCACAAATTGTACAATTTTTGCAGCTCGGCCACTTGAGCTGAAATCACACCTATTTCGCCCCGAGGCGAATGTGCGCTGCCTTTGATCTTCTGTACATTCCAGCTCTTGTGGCAGTCACATCTCATGTAGGTCACAGCAACAGTGTCCACCAGCAGTGGTCAAGGCACAGGTAGAGCAGCGAAGCTGTGTGTGTGTGTGTGTGTGTGTGTGTGTGTGTGTGTGTGTGTTTCCACTTTCCTGATTTGAGGTGAGCTATCACGCCTGTCTCATGGGAGCTCACACAGTAGTCAAAGACAGGAGGTGTTTCTGCATTTTTGACACAAATTAAATTTGTGCCAATTAACATGGATTTGCCTTTCCAAACATATGGACATATATTTAATTTGGTTAGGGGAAGGCCGGGTTTAGGCATAAATACCACTTGGTTAAGATATAGGCACCAGCCCCAGAAACTGGACACAGTCTTGGTCTATGAAACACTAGTATCATCTCAGACTCGGACCTGGGTTGCCTGAGTGAAAATCCCATTGATTACCCATCCACCCCCCCACCCCCCCTTTCTAACTTGGAGTTTGTGGTTCACAATATGTGGTACAGGCATTAAATATACTTCCAATTTAAGTACATGACATTGAAATTTGTTTGACTGTGATATTGTCTGTCATATCGTAGAAAAAAAAATGGACAACTCATGTTGTGAACACAAATCTGCATATTCAATTTTCGTGACTATATCATGAACTGCCGTAAGATTGGGCTGGAGCTATGTATCAGCCAGACTTTATTTTTTGAAATAAATATTTTAAATAAATTGGCCTTAAAAGTCACTTTCTCATTTCAGTCAGCTTTCAACCAGGAAACTGACCTCAGGCACAGGGCTGACAAAACAGAAAACATTAGACTACAGAGCAACTGAATCAAGAGGAAAAAACTGGGAAATAAATGCAGACTATCATCACTAAAGGGATAGTTCACCCATTTTGAAAAAAATATGTTATTTACAGTATCCCCTAGCTGTTATGCAGGACAGCAGTGGGGCTATGTTCCTGTCACTGGGCCTCATTCACTACTATGTGCGTAGAAATGTTCTTGCTTGGTGTGCAGAAAAAGTGCACATGCAAAATTACTGCCAGATTCACAACATGTGTGTACCTGCCAATTTTGTTCTTACCCCTATGCGTATGGTAGTGAATCACGATCATTCTATACTGACAGGTGCATGCCCGCAGTCAGTCATTAGCATACTACCACCATACTTTTCTCTATAAAAGCTGTTTTGGAGGTGTAGAAGCAGGAAGAGCTGTCAAGCTGCTGAAAAGAACAGATACATGGGTGATGATGGTAAAACAGCAAAAAAAAAAAAAAAGATAATAAATTAATTAAATAAAAAACCTCCCTGATGTTGAAAGCAGACTTTCCATACTGAACAACTGGCACATCTGCTTGGAGAGCTTTCATGAATCCTGTATAGAGTCTCCATCTGCAGAGACTCCCATTAATGCATTACCATCACCTACCACTTCAGAGAAAAAACATTGCTGACATAAATATCACCATTAGCCACCCAGGATATCGGCACATGCACATCAAAATAACAAGCTTTTCAGTGCAGATGTATAGAATTAATGTAAATAAAGCTCTACAGCTGCAACAGGTGCTGACCAGGCTGCCAGCCTCATACAGCACTGTAATCTGATGGGAGATGGAATTCAACAGGTGTCACATGACAACATGGAGATTCATCTAAAGTGTAGAAGAATAATAAAGATGCTGAATTTTTTTTGTTTTATTTTAATTATGTTTATGATGATGATAACTTTCGAATGATGAACCCTTAGATATTCATTTTATAATTACAAAATAAATTGTGCATTATTGTTATTGTAGGAGTTGTTGTTGTTAGTAGTATTTTTAAATGCTGTATATTTAGGCCTTATCATTCATTTTAAAGTAATTGTGGTTCTAAGCCACAACTTAACATTTATAACATTATAATACTGATATAACATTTTCAAACATGATACTCTGGGACCTTCGTGATTTGTGTACACACATGGTCTGAGGCAGCTCTAAATTTGTTTGCAGAGTAAGAACAAATTCATGTAAAAATATTTTCATGAATACTGAATTTTGCCTTAATTTTTAATTCTTGCTTCACACAAACGGTTTAAGCACAGACTTGTGCGGACGTACTTGTGAATTAGGCCCATCATTACTGAGTGCTGGATACTGGCTGAATGCTCCAAACTGTTAATGGCCTGTTCAGACCAAACAAAGTAAATTTTTGCTTTGTGGATTTGCGCGAATAAAGCCATGAATTTTTCACTGAATTTGAAAAACTTCAACTCATGCAACTCGTCATTTGCATGACATCATTCGCGACATTTGCGTACATTTGCATTTTTGCATCGACTTTGTATGTAACTGCACCACGTTACAAACCCGCTTCACATTTGGTCGGAACAGACAGTTCTGCTGCTGTTGAGGTTGACTTCCTTCAAGCTAAAATTCTTCAAAGTAACTCTCCTCATCCACTTTAAACAGGTTTTACAAATGTCGATTTCTGAAACTAAAATACATGTGCACATATACATGTGTTGGAGGATAACTTTCTCCTAAGTGCTAAAACAATATTTTACAGTATTTTAGCATTAGGATTTTCAGAATGTTAGCGGGGGGGAAGTCCAGCTCAATGGCAGGAGGCTAACAGTTAGCAGTTGGAGCATCCAGCCAGTATCCAGCACTCAGTAACAATGAGAGGAAGAGAGCACCACTACTGTGCTACAGAACAGCTGAGGGGAAGAGAATTTTTTTTTTTTTTTTAATGGATGAATTATCCCTTTGGTGAGCTCAACAAATGGTGAGATCACATAGTGCATTAATTTTAAGTTTCAAGTTCAAGTTTATTTAGAGCCCAGTATCACGGTTAACAGTCTCAAAGGGCTGTACATGCCCACAAATTTACAACAAACAGGACGATGCCCCCTGACTTAATCCCCATAGCAGGCAAGAAAAAACTCTCCCTCAAAAAACCCAGCTGGACTGGGGAAAAAATAGAAGAAACCTTGAGAAGGAGCACAGAGAGAGGAGACCCCATTCCTGACCAGGCAGGTGTGCAATAGGTGTCGACCCGGTGAGAAAACTGCAAACATTAGAGTCACAAAGCAAATGCAAGAAAGCACTGTAGTAGACAATATGGCAACAGAAGCAGCAGGAAGCCTCGGCTGAGGCAGCAGACACACACAGGACGAGGACAAGACACCAAGCTGCCGCAGCAGCCAGGACAAGAGGGAAGGCGATGATGAGGAGGATGAAACAAGGAAAGACAAGGAGGGGAACCTGGGAGGAAGATAGCCACACTCGCACAAGGCATGCAACTCATGCATATGAGACACACACACACACCAAATATGGGGAGGAAGGGGGAGAACATTAGTAGCACCAAGACAAAGAACCAGGTGCATAAATACATTAATGGAGCCAGGGTCAGTTTTTGCTATGGGCAATGTGGGCAACCGCCCAGGGCGCAATCTACTTGCGGGCGCAGGAGCGCGCTCCCAAGAAAAAAAAAAAGAAAAAAAAAAAAAAATCGCCAGTTTACTAGATTACCATATTGACCCGCATAAAAGACGACCTTGATTTTAAGAAGACCTCTCTTTTTCAAGACCCTTTTTTGGAAAAATAGGCTAGCCTACTTTTTATATGGACAAAATCTTGTTTGAATAAAAAAGCCACTGGCCTGCATCAGGCAGGTCGGCCGCGGCACCGGTCGGCATCAGGCAGGCTGGCTGCGGCACCAGCCGGTACCGCGCTCACCCGGTCAGGTCTGCCAGATCTGACAGGTGAGCGGCCGGTGCCGCGGCCGGCCCGCCTGGTGCCGCAACAGACTCGCACCGCGGTAAGAGTAGTAACATGGAAGGGCGCAAGCCAGTAATTTCGCCTAGGGCGGCAACATAGGCAGAACCACCACTGAATGGAGCTAAGCTAGCAAAGATAGAGGAGTAAGCAGGGCCAGCAGGGAGAACAGGACCAGGTACAGCAGGAGGAGCAGGACAAGGACCAGCAGGAGGAGCAAGACCAGGTACAGCCTGGGGAGCAGGACCAGGGCCAGCAGGAGGAGCAGGACCAGGTACAGCCTGGGGAGCAGGACCAGGGCCAGCAGGAGCAGAGCCAGGTACAGCAGGAGGAGCGGGACCAGGACCAGCAGGGGAAGCAGGACCAGGGCCAGCAGGAGGAGCGGGACCAGGTACAGCAGGAGGAGCAGGACCAGGTACAGCAGGAGGAGCAGGACCAGGTGCAGCAGGAGCAGGGCCAGCAGAGCAGGAGGAGCAGCACCAGGTACAGCAGGGCACAGGGACAGAGCCAGGGTGCCTGCCCAAAGATGGTAGCCACATCCATGCAGCAGACGCAGACACAACCACTCCCACACCCAGAGGACAGTGGGTTAGAAAACATCACAGTCCCAGCTGAGGGTAGAGAGGAAGGAGAGGAAGAGAGAGACTGGGGGGAACATCTAACCATCAGAAACAGGAGAGACTGAGCCTCCCTCAAAGCTCTAATCAGAATTATATTATCCATAGCTTTTCACTTTGTGTACAAATACACACACACACACACACACACACACACACACACACACACACACACACACACACATACACACACACACAGAACGAAACAGTGTATTTCCATGCGTTACAGATGCAGGTGGGTCCAGGAAAAATAGACCAGATGCAGTAATAACACTGATTACATCTACATACATACAGCTCTATCTATATCTGTAGGACTGTGACGGCTGAAAATGAGCTTATTTTGTGACAGTGCTCACCTCATTAAGCATGGTGAGCAACCATTGCTTTCTGATTCGGTCATTGGGGTGCCATAGTTAGCTCTCCCCTCTCCAAACCTTGGCTGAAATATATCTGGTGGATGAGCCTATCAAACCAGTGTGTAGGGATTAGCAACCATATGTTGTGGCTGTCCAAACAGCTGTTTAGTCTCACTGATTTGAAGTAGAAAAAAAGAAATACACAACCAATGAATGCTTTGCCTCTTTCAGGACAAATAGTTCTGTTATAGTAGGCTAAATACTGAATGAATTATACATGTTTGATATTATTAGGGGAGAGTGGGGTAAGTAGTGCCAATTTTTACTTAAAGTGCCTTTAAAGCGAAGGGATCACAGTAATGCCTCCAACTAAAATATGCACATATAGTTTAGGATGTTGTGCATCCCTGGGAACAATCACTTTGGATCTTATATAAACTGTTTGAGAAATATAGCTTTCCAAAAAAAAGTGGTTTTGTGGCACAACTTGCCCCCGGTGCGGGGTAAATTGTGCCATTAGAGAGAATACACTGGGGTAAATTGTGCCATTGATAATTGAAGTAAAACAGATCATTTTAATCTCACAAATGATAATGCTATATAAAAGCAAAACAAATTCAATACAGGGTTAGGGTTAGGGCCTAGTGCCACATGAACACATACCCAGAACAAAATAAAAATTCCAAAATGAGCACCTGCAAATCATCTTCATCTGAATCTGAATAGTTTTAATGATCAAAGGTAAGAAGACAATGTACAATAACAATAAAATACAAGAAAGTAATATATAGTGTATAATCACAAGTTGTGCTACTGGCACAACTTACCCCAAGGCCCTTTGGCACAAATTACCCCAAGCCCACCATTTTGAAAAAAAAAAATGCATCCCCCAGCTGTTTTGAGCTAACATCATGCTAACTGTATAGACTCATGGTGTAGCTTACTAAAGTACTAAAACCTGTGTGAACTGTTTTCAAAGTTTTCTATAATTGGTCAAACACAGCAATCAAAAAACCTTGATCATAGAAATTTTACTTTGGAGGGCAAAAAAATGTTTTTTGAACTGAAATGTGCTGACCTCTCAAGCCATGTGTCTCCCTTCTTTACAGGATGAGTGAAATGGATGCCTCTTCAAAAATATGTGGTCACATGACCAACTTCTTCTATGGTTTTCTAGATAATAGGGGTGGCACTACTTGCCCCTTGGCACATTACTCCACTCTCCCCTATATCAAAAAATTTTGCTGTTCTTGAATTTATTTTCTATCTCTCCACCATGAGTAAAATCCACTGTTTTGCTGGCAGAATAGTGCAAATAGCTCACATAGGGTGAACATGTGTTCCTTCAACCTACCCCATGCAGAACGTGAGGTAGGCAGACATCTGTATCCTGACATCCAGGTTTTGGAAATTCAACCATAGGTCATCTTCCCTAGGATAGGCTGTAAAATAATAGTCCGAGAAAGGCCAACTATTTAAACCAGGAAATAAATAAAATCCTGTGGGACTGGGGGAAACGGCAATGTACATAATGGAAAAAAAGACATCATAAGATTTCACCAGCTACAATTTCACATGCCTATACGGTTTCTGTAAACATGCCATTCATGCAGTGCTGTTGAACTCTGGACATTTGATTTATACAACTTGTCAGGCTATCAGAGATGGCAGCAAGAGGGTGGTTTTGGGACTGATGCCAAGCGCTTACATTAAGGTGCACTGAGTCATATATTGTGCCATGGTAAGGTTAATAGATTCTACTTAGGATAAGCTTTGAGGGCAGCACGATCGAAGATGTGGCAATCACTGTTAATCATATCCACAAGCGTCAGGTATTAGTACTGTGAGGTCAAGGAAACACTCGGACGGTCATTCTCGGGAAATGTCAAATAACAAGAGTTCATGTGTGGAAGGGGGAGAATGGCTGTGAATAAAAAACGAGGGAGAGAAACTATGTGCGTCATTTGAGGCTTATCATGCGGTGCATTCAGTAAGATCTCTTACATCACATCGTGATGCTTTGTCAAAAAGCGGAGGAAGCTGAAATATTAATACATATCCATTAAGTTTCTGTAAGCAGTTTCTTCAAAAGAGAGAAAAATTCTCTCTTGGCATTTTGCTGAGGAAACAGCCTTGAATTTATGTTTCATTTCAAAATGCCCAGCATCCTCAGCCATTCAGCAAACATACCACTAATAATACCAGGCATGATACATTCATGTAAAACACCTTGAGGCACATGTTGAAAATGTGAGAACTGTCTTCTGTCTACTGTCATGGATCTGTTTGTATCTACATCCCTGCATAATACATCTGCCCTATCTGCACTGTGATGCTTGTCTTACCTCTTTCTATGTGGATGACTTGTCACCTTTAAATAAATATTCCATTACACTGATAATGACATATTTGACATAAAAGACAACCTGCACATTTAAAGGGATAGTTCACCCATTTTGAAAAATGTGATATCATTTCACTCCCCCCCCAGCTGTTCTGTAGGACAGTAGTGGTGCTCTCTTCCTCTCATTGTTACTGAGTGCTGGATGTTGGCTGGATGCTCCAAATGCTAACTGTTAGCCTCCTGCCACTGAGGTGGACTTCCCTCCGGCTATCATTCTTCAAATTAACTGCTTTAATACACTCAAAGAAGGTAAAACATTATTTTATAAATGTTTTTTTTTTTTTTTTTTGGAAGCTAAACTAAATATAAAATGGAACTAAAACCACATACATGATTAATGAGTGTACACTGACAGTTTTGATAAGATACAGTTTTATAACTGTATCTTACCTGTTATCAACATCCAGGAAGTCCCTGGGTGGAAGTCCACCTCAATGGCAGGAGGCTAACATTTGGCATTTGGAGCAGCAATGAGAGGAAGATAGCACCACTACTGTGCTACAGAACAACTAGAGGGGGAGGGAAAATAATGTACCATTTTTCTAAATGGGTGAACTATCCCTTTAACAGTCCTATCCCTTATGCTGTTGCTTTTGTGTATAGTCTTGTGTAGAATTGATCTTTGCAACCAGTACTTGGATTTTCTGTCCATCTACAGACATATACTGCTATCCAATGCAATCTAATCCAACTCTGGATATTTTCAGTCCCAAAGTTTCAAATCTGACACAGGTTTTTCAGGTTTTTGATGGCTCGAGCCAGCCCGTGCTCTCAATAGAATTGCCTTTCGATCATTTTGAAGCTTTCTTGTTGCTCCCCAAGCCTAACTGATGTCTTAAATCAATATGAATATCCAAAATGCGTTGTTTCGTACCCAGCCCTATCCTCGCGGTGTGGCTCTGTATGAAACATTCTGCTGACAGGATGTCTGACATCTTCTTATCACATTGGGATTTACCATATGAAGAAAGCTTGGTCAAAAGCAAATCATGTGGTCAAAAGCCTCTTGAACCGTCAGCCTCTCTGCACGAACAAGGAAATTCAAGAGGGCCTGTTCAATGGAGCTGCTATTCTGTCTTAAATGCCCTTTGAGAGCAGTTGAACCTCTAATTCTCCAAATAGGTCAGTTGGATGGGAGAGCTCAAGAGAGAGTTGAAGGTGCTGTCAACTCAGGCTTTATTGATTTAGAAATGTCTCTTACCAGTTGGCTTTGCCAGGAAAAACAAACTTGCTCCAGCACACACAGTTAGAAACTCTGCCTTATTCCAGCAACACTTCAATACTCCAACCTTTGTGAAGATTTCTGAAACAATAGCAGTGTTCTGGGTCTCTTTTATACCTCTCACCACTGATGGACTGATAAACTGCAGCTCAGAATTATGTGAAGCTTCCACATGGGTTAATTGGCCAACAGCTCCTGTAGGACATAAGGCAAGGAGAGTCAGCAGGGAGCAGTGGGCAGCTCTTCCAAGTAGCACAAGCTTTAGGTTCAGCTTAAAATCTGCCGGGAAACAAACTTGTAATGGTGATAACATAAATAACAAGAATTGTTTTTTTTCTTGTCGGCATGGAAAAGCCTCTGAAACAGTATTTAGACCGTGATACACTCTCCATTGAAACCTAGGGTATTTAGAACAAAACAATTAGATTGTGCGGAATGGGATTAAAATGTTGAAAAAAGTCTCTGGTTAAATTCCTTATGAAATGACCACACATGACATCTTTTTATCTTCTTGCACTAGTGGCTGTAAACTAAAATTTCAACCAGTGAAACCTTTACAAATCTTTAAACGTTCCCTGTCATCCACCTGTCCCTTCAAATAAAACTGTGTGTCTCTGCCAAACTGATGCCCTGTTGGTTTGCACTTTGGAATGATCCTCCCCTGCCCCATGTCCCGCCCAAACATCCTGTTTCAACAGGAACTGCATCAAATCAAGAAAGTAAGAGTCCATTTCATGGTGCATCAGCAGGTTCAGAGAGTGTACTACTGGCCAGTGATATCTGTTTAACCCTTATGGGTAACTTAAAAAAAAAAAAAAAAAAAAAGTCTGTAAATATGTGTGAAGTTTTGAAGATAAATGCGGCATTTGAGACTGACAACTGCAATGACAATGAAGCTGTTGAATCTTGAACCTGTATGTTACAACTTGATTTAGAATTTGTATTTGAGGACGTTTGGCAGCCAGGCCTCAGCAGGCAAATCCTCCAGGTGCAGCTGTGCATTTAAAAGGAAAAGCCCTCCTAAAACATTTAAGCGCTTTGAAAACAGTGATTGGAAAGGCACTTTCAATTTCTGTGTCCTTTTTGTTGTTTGGTAATGTCGTTTTGGCACTCCTCTGCATAGCTGGCCAAACATAGTTAATGTAGTGTCGTGCTGAGAGATCTGAAGTGCTGCTACAATGAAGGCTGATGGCAGAAAATGACCATATCATACAACATCAAGCAAATATCCCCAACCCTTTCTGAACATAGGTGATAACATTGACTCCTCACCACTGCAATGTAGCAGCATGTTCTCAGACCCAAATGGCTTAAAGGGATAGTTTTCCCATTTTCAAAAATTTTATATTATTTCATTTACATCCCATAGGGCAGTAGTGGTGCTATTTTCTTCTGATTATTACTGAGAGCTGGATACTGGCTGGATGATCAAATAGTTGGGAGAGTTTACATTTCTGTTAATGATGAGGTGAGGGGTGGTGAAGGGGACAGTTACCCACACTGCTAAATGTTTTGAGCTTTTGGAAGGTTAATAACTGATAATTGTACCTCTGGAGATGCATGCAGAGCCAGGGCTTGGCTCTGGACTTGGCTGCTCTCTTTGCAGGCTCAAAGGGAATGATTAGTGCCCAACAAGACCACCCTCCACTTGACACACACACACACACACACACACACACACACACACAGAAGTTTGTATTGCTGTATTTGTGAGGACATGACATTGACTATAGTCATTTCCTAATTCAGAACCCTCTACCTAATCCTAATCCTAACTCTAACTCCAAAACCAAATTCCAAGTGAGATGCAACGAAAATGACCTCAGTTTGCAAAAATGTCCTCATTCTACAGGTCTAACACTCAAATTGGTTTTTACAAGGACAGAGGTATAAGAACACACACACACACACACACACACACACAATGCGTCTCGGCTGCCAAGGATACTGCTTATCATGGATATGTAAACACTCAGTTGCAGCCGACTTTTGGGAAACTGTGTTTCCATGGAAGTAGTTGGGACACTGCAGGAAAAATATAACTAGTTCCAATATGTACTCGCATCATTTTTTTCTAATTGTATGTTTATATAATATGTCTTGAGTCTGTAATGTGTGTTAATTATGGTGAGACCAAAATGAAACTGAACTGAATAGAAAGCACTTAGTGGAGCTCATGCCAACACAATGCAGTGGCCATGATATGTGAGGTCCACATGTTGAATATTCACCAAAAGTTAAGCACCCTCATCCTTCCTTTGCCAGTTGGTGTGAAAAGCTGATCAGCTCTTCCTTTCCACATGATCAACCTTTTCACAGAGGCTGAATGCTAAAAGGCTGGTTGGCTGGACAACACAGTCTATGCCCCCCATTTGATCCAAGTAAATGAGGGGCATAGACTTATTAATAGGCATAGCGAATGAATAATAATAAAGCTTTATATATACATATACATATACATATAATCTTTATGTATGCCCAATTCGGTAATACTCAGCAGCATTTTGTATCACTACATTTTGGGGAAGATGTAATTTTCTGGACACAGAAAGTTAAGCAAGATGAATAATGGTGTTGTAATTCTTAAACTGAACAAAGGTGTGGAAAAAAGTGTGCTAGATCATAATTCTGTGTGAGTCATTTTAGGGGATTTCTGAACATTACAAAATAATTTTCCTTTGTGTTATATTGAAGAATTGCACACTATTGCATGTGATATTATGTGTCAACAGGAAAACTCTTCCATCGCCTTTATCATGAATTTAATTAATTTAACATTGATACTCGGTCTAAATGGTTCATAGTACGAACGTACTATGAAAGATCACAAATCGTTTTATGATAAATCAATAAAAGACAACCCCCGGTACCCATTTTTTGAGGAAATGAAATGTTGCTTTTCTTGTTATTTTCCAATTTGAATTGGAGAGTAGATCCAGCAGATAGCATCTGCAGCAAACATCTGCATGGTAACCTTGCACCAGGAATTAACAAACTGATGGTACTTTCAGTTTATTTCATTTCAGTTTTATTTGTATAGTGTCAAATCATAACAGAGGTTATCTCAAGGTGCTTTACATAAACCCAAAACACCCTTTTAACAGGAGCAAAAACCTCGAGCAGAACCCGGCTCTGCCTTGACTTGTTGTACGATACTTGTTGGTTTTTTTTTTTTTTTTAATTGTAGCATAACCCTCTTTGTTTGAGTTTGTTTATGCGCTGCCAATGATCTTTTGCAACTGATTTGCCCTGCTAACAGTTAATGAGGATATTTCACCACCATGTGGACTCATAAGGCAGACCCAGGAACTATACAACCCAACATTCCACCAAAGTTGTATGACTTGATTTATGACAAACATTATTCCTTAGTATGGTCTGCAGTCTTGTAGCTCTGGAATGTCTGATGACAGATCTACAACTTCACTACCAACTGACCACAGTACGAGTATGCTAGCTATCTGACTGGCTAATTAGCTAGTAATTATTATTATTTGCTTATGAACTTATAAGTCATGCCCATGTGTAGCAGTGACCACTGGCATTAGGATTCCTCTTTGTTTGGTAGTCAGTATGTGACCACCACATTGATTAACCAGGAGATCAATCTGTAGCAGTGCAAGGCAGTAGCTGATGAATCGACTGACCCCGTGATTTATTCAAAGTGCTGGGGAGTAGCTGAGAGGTAAACCAGGTCATTTGCTTGAACTGCAAATGAATGATGGCGAGTTTGCAGCATCCTAATCATACTTAATGTCATTACGGTATCAGTGCTGTTCACATAGAGTCTTATGGTGTGTAATGCAGCCAAAAAAACAATGGCTCATGAAATTATGAATCTTTTATGAAAATATGAATTATATATTGTGGTTGCTGGATGAAAGTAGGCTAATAGTGATTTTCATCTGTGTTGTTTAATAGCGTGGCCAGTTGATGTGCAATGCCTGAGTAACATTATGGTGTAATTGGCCCATATCGCCAAGAGACCCCTATAGACCCAATGAATCTTCACCTTGTTGTACAGTATGCAGTTTATGGCCTTGATTAGTATCACAGTATCATATCACATGAATTTATGTCTATTTTGTGGCACTTTGATATTCACAATTTTTTAATGGTTTGATTTATCTCATAGAATGAAGCATAAAACTGTCTAAATCTTGTGTTAACCCCCAGGTTTTTAACCAGAACAAATGAATCCAAAAGTGGACTGCCCTATCACTCCAAAAACCGAGCTGACTCAAAAACTGTGAAAAGACAAAAGTCATAACTAACACAGAGTTTGCTGTGTTTTGAAATAGACCACAGCATTAGCATTAATAGCAAAGCCAGAAAACAAAAATGTGCACCAATAATATTTCCACCTCAAGATGAACATCACTGTAGGTACTGTGAAAATAATTTCCTCCTGTGATGTTCACACTTTTTACACTTTCATTAACAGTTTTTCATGTTGTTCCAACAGTTGTTCTTGCTCACAGGATGGTACCGAGATGAATAAAGCAATGCAATCTGCAGAGGGACTAAGGACTGGGCTCTGAAACTGATAGGCTCTTTTCACGGCAGCTATTTTGAGATGAAATAGCAGGGTAAACATGGTAGCAGTGACATTTATTAAGGTTCTGTTACATTTAAGTGAAGCAGAGCCTTTTCAGTGCCAACATGTACAATACTAGGACCCTAGCTCTGTTACAACTCAGTGAAACAGAGCCTTCATTGTGTTATTTTGTAGCACCTGTTTTTACCCTGCTATTCATGTTAAAATGGCTGCTGTGAAAAAGGCCCACCTCAGCACCACCAACAGGCCACACACATCCCCAAGCTTAAAGCACACAGCAAGAAAAAAAAAAAGAAAAAAGAAAGAACAGTTAAAGCAAGGTTGATGTGTTTGCTGAGAATGTAATGTGAATACAGCAGGCCTTGCTAGCTATAGCCAGTCACCAGCTAGTTGTATCTAAACTATTAGCCAAGATTCTCAGCCAGCAATTAAGGAACCGGCACCTTTTCTTTTTCTGGTGTGAAGTTTCAAGACCTAATCAAATCATAATGTAAAAACAATGGTTATTTAAAACAGTGGTTTTAAATGTGGGTCAGGGACCCCCCCTCACCACTTTTAATCTACTTGTGAGTGTCCAAGGAAGACATCTGAACAATTTAATACTGAAAATAAACCAAAGTTATTATTTTTACATCTGGAACCCTGGGGCAAAAATCAGTTCAAATGGAGTCTGTCCCAGAATGAGTCAGCTTGGGAGTTTGGGACATGAACAAGTTTGAAAACCCCTAATCTAAAACATATACCTGAGAGTTAAAAGTGTGGTAAACACGAGGGGCTCTAGTTTCGCAGACCAGGCGAGGCGGGGGCGTAGCGCAGATGCGCTTCGCCAACTGGGTGTGGCCAGGCGGATTTTCCAAGTTTGGCACGCCGTTCTCGGTGGCACAAGTACTCCGCCGTCCCTCCTACCGGCGGAGGGGAGGAGAGAAGGCATGGAGTGGGTTTGACACAGCCGATTCACATGTAACCAATCAAATGAGCCCCTGTCCTCGCCTTTAAAATGCGCTGCGTGAAGGCGTAATGAAAGTTTACACAGCTGACATGGAGGTCTATTGCCGCAGGCGGAGCGGAGCTCAGGAGACAGGCGCGGAGCGGAGACCGGCGATCAGTGCGCACACGTCACCAAAACCTCACAGGCAGGCTTCCGGAATGTCAGGCACATGAACGATGCAATAAATACCGAAAAAAACACTATTCAATGCTACGATCACAATCAGCACATACATATATCTCCATATCAACTGTCCCGTCACAGCTGATGTCAGATCAAAGGAGATTGACACCGTTTGTGCTGATTGTGAGGTTTTGGTGATGTGCGCCAGCCAGCCAAACTTCCACTGCGCCGGCTCCGCTCCGCCTTGCGCTGAAAGTAGACGTGGTTTCAGATGGCGAGCTTTTGGCGCACCTCGGCGAAGCCTTTTGGCACGAAACTGTCACTGCGCCAAGCCGAATCTGTCGGCACCTCCCCCCGCTGCGCCGCCACTCCCATCTCGGCGAACCTCCGCCTGCGAAACTTGGACACTGTCCGCCTCTGCCGTTTCGCCGGTCGAAACTAGCTCTGCGCGGGGTTCGCCTCACTGCGCCACCCCGCGCTGCGCCGGGAAACTAGAGCCCGAGGTGTGTGTTGCACACACCTCGGGCACACACCCATCAGAATCAATTAAGATCTCGGGAATCTATGTTGTCCATTAAAGAGCTATAATACCCTTGAATTTCATCTGGAGTCTTGATCAGTCCCATGAAAAGGTCACTGACCAAATATCACCTGTCTGTGTTTGTGTGTGTGTGTCTGTCTGCCTGTGTGCATATGTTTGTTTGGGTGCATTCAGAGTTCATAATATTCTCCCCCTGTCCACTAGTTGTGTTTGACAGGTTGAGGCACAGGCCAACATTGTGAAGCAAGAGCTGCAGTCAGACCACATCACCACAGGGTGAAACCACAACCCAGATGAGAGAGATCCCTCAGTGCACTTCAACTTTGATTCCTAACGCTGGTGAAATACTGAAGTACAAAGAAACTGCCAGAGTGATACTATTAGAAATGCTATAGCATATAACAAACTGAAAAGAAGCAGTGTCAATCCCATGGCCTCTCTGTGCCCCTTTAAAAAGTCAATTTAATATTGCATGTATGATAACATCATTCTACAAAAATGACAACTTAGGCAGATGATTTTACTTTGTATTCTGACTTCACAAATATGCTTGAGGATATTTCACTGCACTGACGGATCATTCTGCTAATTTCAGTAAAGGTAAGACGGTAGATAAGATTTTGGTTTGAGCATCATATTCCTAGTTTTGTGATTATTTCATGAAAGACATCACATTCACATGAATCACTTCAAGTGTATTGAAATTAACAAGCTGATCTGCCGGTGGAGGAAAATAATTTGGCGACGAGGTTTGATAAGGCTTATCGTTTTCGTGGTCTGACACAGGTATGACAGACATTTCAAGTTCTTAGGAAAGTTTGGCTGTTGATTTCTTTAACCCCCTTCCCCTCTGGTTCTCAACGACTCCAGCTCCCCCAGACGTCTCATCACCATGCTGACATGGTCTGCCGCCTAATAGCTGGAATGCCCTTATTTGGACCCAAGGTTAGCTCTCTGACATTTTGAGCTGATTAAGAATTTGCCTGGGCCATAACCTTCGCGTGTCGTGAACCTGGCTGTCATTGCATTAGCGCTTCCATTATCATGCAGTCACATCTAATCTCACCTGGAGCTTGGGGCTTCCTATGCAAAGGCAACTAAAAGCCTCCTAATGTATGTGGGGATCATTTGAATAAAGCTCAGACTATTAGATAGGGCTGAGGGCGAGGCGTTTAGCTATGGCCAAATCAAATAAATGTCATTAAAAAAAGATCCCCGATTCCTGGCTGAATTAAGCCCCATTTTTCTTTAGTTTCATGAGCTAATAAGATGGTAACTAAAGAGGATGGTGGTGAGAGTGAGGGTGGTCTTATTCATCTTGTATTGTCATTATCAGGGTCTTGTCTGTTTTCTGTGACTCTTATGTTTTTGCCACAGCAGCATGCAAAAACTGGAAATCAGACTTTCCAAAAAGGCCAAAACCAGCTGCAAAAGTGATTGGGGAGGGGAACCACTGCAATGTGCACAAAAATGTTTTATTACAGCATAAAAATATGCATCTTCCACAGCGGAAGATGTGTATGGAGGCTTATGTAAAGACACACAAAGGTTTAAGTCTACATCATCACACCAGTCAAACCATAACATTCACTAATCCAGGCATTGGTAGAAATACAATAGGGAGAGGGATTAAACAGTGGTTGACATAGTTTAAATGAACCTCACGCTACTAAAGGTCTTGGACCTGTGGGGCAACAATGTTACAATTACCTGTACACAATAACAATATTCTCTCCAACAGCAAAATAGGAAGGAAAATAATATTCTCACTAGATCACTGATGAATATACAAATATGTTTTTGCCACAGAAAAGATTAAGGGATTTATTTGCTGTGTCTTGCTATTCCATATTACTCCATAGTGGCCTGATGTTGCTCTCCTTTCTCTATAAAAACAACCTGGAAAACTGCCTTGCTACAAAGCACTGACCATGCGAGTCTCCAGAGTCATGCGCCATTCTATTTCTTAACAGAAAACAGAAGGACCAGGCACTTTGAAAAAAAACAAACAAAACAAAACAAAAAAAAACTTAACCATATAATGGTTTGCAGCTCCAGCACTGGATGCAGGGAGGTGTCAGCAGGGAGATGTGCAAGTTTGAACCCTGATGCTGTGAAATGTAAACTGTGCTCAAGGGTTCTGCACCAACGGCAAAGAGAAGCCTCCTTTTTTCTCTGACCACCTGTGACCCTGCCCTCCTTCAACCCAAGCCCCTTTGATTTAGATCCAGCTTATCTCCCTTGGTGTCCCTCCACAGCCTCAGAGCTGAAACAGAGGAAGGCTGAGAGTCAAAAACCTCTGGAGCTACCATGGTGCAGGCTCTGCTTTCTCTCTTTCACTGGCTCACCCTTTTTTTATTTCTTCACTTTTTCATTTATATCCCCCTGGGACATGAATTAAAAATTTCCTGAGCTGAAAAAATAATAAAGAATGAAAAATATGGCAGCTTCACAATTTCAGCACTCAGACGGGAGGCTGTGTGAATGACAGACTGCTGGGAGTTCCATTATTTTGTGAAATATATCTTAATTAGAATCAATATATCAAGTATATTATCCTAGCTTGTGGAGTTAACCACATTTTCCTGTCTTCCTGTCTTAGACTCAAGGATGAAAGAGCAACAAATAGACATGGGACAAAAAAGAGACAAATGTAAAATCATTAACATTAAAGTTACTGCTAATACATTGTAGGGTTTTTTTTAAATATACAACTCTTTGATGAATAATTATGATGATATCTATTGTCATTGGCAGTGTGTTCTCTAGCCGCTATGAGCCTCTTTTTAATGGCAAACAGGCTGGACAATATAACAGAAACATCACATGAAAAGGGTCTTTGACTTTGAAGGAACTAAATCACAATTACAAAGGCTTACCGGGGACTTATGTTCAGGTGAATGTCAATTAGCGGTGTGTCAGCTGTAAAAGAGCTCTGACAATCATCACTCTCAGATGAGTTTTCAAAGCAACATGAAGCAACCAACAGACATCCAAAGAGGCCCAGTTGTTGCTGTCTGAATTTTAGGAGCACAAACACATAAAGGTCTGGGAAGCTGCAAAGGAACAGTAATGAAAAGCTGAGGCACATAACCGAAACATCACTATGTGCCTTTTAGTGTCAGAGAACAACAATTGTAAAGTGATGTTCAACCTTTTCTATTTTTCAGAGTGTTAGCTGGGGGGAAGTCCACCTCAATGGCAGGAGGCAATTTACTTTTGCAACACTTGTAAAGTGATGTTAAAGCAAGGATTAAGGCAGTTATTTTTAAGAACAATGGCTGGAGAAAAGTTCATGTCAGTAACAGGAGGCAAGTATCATTCTTCAAATGAACTGCTTTAATCCACTTAATCATTTTTATAACTGTATTTTATTATTTATTGCATTTTCCTGTTATCAGCTGCCAGAAAGAATGTTAGCTGGGAGGAAGTCCACCTGAATGGCAGGAGGCTAACAGTTAGCATTTGGAGCATCCAGCCAGTATCCAGCACTCAGTAACAATGAGAGGAATATAGCACCACCACTGTCCTTCAGAACAGCAAGGACGGAAATTAAATGATATCATTTTTTTTCAAAAGAGAATTGAACCCACGACTCTCTCACATAGTCTCAGCAAAGGCAAGTTTGCAGCTTGGTTTACATTTGGAGAAAGCAAAAGGAAGCCTTGAACCCACAATTTCTGTCAATAACTGTGTAACTATAATATATATTTTTTTCACAGTAATTGTCATGGTCCCCTTTCCCTTTTCCTTTCCATTATTCCTGGCTGTTTATGCACAGTCAGCTTAGTTGGAGATATCAGGGCTCGGTTTCCTCCCTTCACAAGGAGCCATGTGCTACCATTCAGACTTGTACAGTATGAAAGCAACCTCCACAGAGCTAGATAAGCCATTGCTGTAAACACGTAGACTGCATTTGGTTCGGTCAGAGTTACTGTTTCATCCTTATTTATACTGTGCCTGAGCTAAGTGCTGCATTATGCTGCTTCCTGTCAATCACCTGACATCCTCACAAAGAAGTGGAAGGCACCGCCAGGAAATAATCCCTCAAAGACGTGTCGCCTTACAAACCGCGTTGACACATTCATTGTTATTTAGGGCATCTTTGTTAGTGACAGCATAGAGCTTCAAGGTAGCTGTGCACCATGACTATTGCATTTTAAAACAATCTAATGGTAGGGAATCTGCTAGAAGTCAGGCTGATGATTGATCTTTGTGTCTGTTTGGTAGCCAGGGAATATGAGTCCATTTGACAGGAGCAGCAGCATGCAAGGGTACAAACACTGCTCCCTCATGTTCCTCCCATTAGGGGTGTATTCAGGTTGACATGGTCTGAACTGCACACACAAACACACACATACAAATTGCTGTCTGAAAAATATATATAAAAATAATTTATAATTAAGGATTAATCAATTCCTTTGTTTATGTTTTATTTTAGTGTTAGTGTCAGGATTTTTTTTTTTTTAGAACAAAACTCTACACTTTCTGTCACCCTTAAATATCAAACTATTTTTTTTTTTTTTTTAAAATATTGTGTACTATTTTTATTTTTCTATGTAATTGTATAATATTTGTCAATAGAAATGAAGGGAATTTTGATCAGAGGGCTAACTGAAGTCTGTCAAAATATAGCCCAGCCTCTGGGTTTGAGAGGGTTAATAGTCTAATTTTAGGGAGATTAGACGGTGTTAATGCAGATGTGTGTTCATAATAACATGGGCCAGACATAGGATTTATCCTTTTCCATTATTCCATTCCATTATGTGTAAGGCAGCAAGCAGTTCTAGCACTTTCCAAAAGTGTTTCCAGCGGTGCCAAGCTCAGCTCTTATTTCACAAAAAGCAACACATCAGAAATAAGAAAAGAGAGATTTCATTTTCCTGTTTTTTGAACGTAGAATTTTCAGCACTCAAATACATTGTAGCCCCTGGCGAGGAAGCTCACCCATATCCATTCCAATTCTTAGTTCACATTTTCATTGAAAGGTTTTTTATTTCTATAGTAATATCAAATACTCATTGGATTAGGTGATTTTGTAAAACAAATGCAGCTGGCTTATAGTGTAGGTATTGTTATTAATAAGAATGCCTTACATACAGTGTTTGTTGACATCCCATGGTTACTGTATCATGTTCCACACATGGCTGGCCTCATGAATAACACAAAGTCAAGCTCCTTCCTTTTGATTGTTATGGAAAGGACATTTCCACCTCCTTCACTCCTCAAAGAGCTGGAGGAAGAAAGATCCAATATCCACAAGGATCCAGTTCAGGACGCAGTATGATAGCAGGACAGGGAGGGCTGAAGGTGTCCTCGGGGTAAGGGGTGGCTGCACTACTTCAGTACTTGATGTTTATACAGGTTTTAAGGTTGCAGTACCAATTCTTGTGATAATATTTATTGTAGTTTCATATCATTTGGATGTGTGCTTGTTTGTGTTAAATTGCCTTGTTAATTGCACTGATCAGGATTGCACTCCTAATTTTGTTGTACTTCTGCGACAGTAATGGCTTTCTATTCTACTCTATTTTATTCTGTTCTAACCTTGTGTAGCCCCCCCACCCCCCACTCCCCCAACTCCCCATTCTATTTCATTTTGCCTCTTCATTCCCATTCATGCAGAGCGAGACTCAAGAAGGGATTTTGTAATTAATCACACCTGAGAATTCAACTAAACATAGGCCACAAAGCAGGTGGTAGGAACTACCTCTGCAGAGCAGCTACCAAATCTATTAAAAGGTGTCATCACAGCAGTATTCCCATTAGCACCGCTGCTGTCTGATCTCCACAATGTGGCTTCTATAGATTACAGAACCTCAAGGACCATGAATTTTTACTTTTTGTAAAAGGAAGAAGGACATAAAGTAAACAACACAGAATAATAATAATAATAAAAAAAAAACATTTTGGAGACAGTATAGAAGAGCCTTGTCTAAAGAGTTTTATCTTTTAATGTGCTTATGGGGTTTGGGAATTTAAATATTAAGACTAAGAGGAAACTGCAGAAAATAACAAAACAGTATGGTTTCCAGCTCAGTGATGTTTATGAAAAACTTTTAAGAGGTAAAGGTGACAAAATTATGAATGATCCATCCTACTCTCTGCATAGTGAGTTTGAACTTTAACCCTTGGTGAGATGGTGTACAGTACCCAGACAAACAGGAATATAGTAGGGATGCAGGATATTCGATTTTTTTTTTTTTACCAATATACTGATATGCTGATTTTCCAACTCTTTTGGCTGATTGCTGATGCTGATACTGATATCGCAGCCCAGTTTCATGTAACAGACCTGCTGCGCCACCACTGGACAGAGGGTTAGTGTCATGTTTTGTGTCTCCTAGGCGTGAGAGATGCATGGCTTTTAGAAGGAGCAGTAACATTAGGCAGTACACAGGGGGCGACAGAGTCACTTCACTTCACTTTATTGATTGTCGCAAGAGGGCGATTTGGTGTGCAGCAGACATCGTACAAGTCACATTTAAAAACACATAGAAACACACAGTGCACAAGTAGCAGCAAGTAGCAAGCATCGGCCCACCACAGTAGTACATTTCATGAGAGCACTATTCACATTGAAGTGCATAATAATTACCGGTAAAATAAATAAGTTAAAGTGTAACATGAATACCGACAGATAAACTAGGCGGCAGTATTACATCTTCAAATACACACCTCAACCCGTTAAACATCGAACAAAAACACAAGGAAACAACAGGTGTCCACTTGTTTGCTAATGTTAGCTTGCTAGCTAATGTTGCTGGCTAAAGGTTCCTGACTGTAACCCTAACCTTACCTCACCACGACCAAGTGTTTGAGCTAACGAGCTACAGAGCTAAGATTCACTTAGGTAACCAGCTAATGTACAAGCAAACAATTACCTAAAGATTAAAGCTAACATGACACTTGACCTGAGAAGTGGCCGCTGAGGCTCTTGTCTGGCAAAGTGTGACACTAATAGCGTTTTTCCACTATAGTGCCGTGCCGCGCCGTGCCGTGAAATTCACGGTTCCGCATTCATTCCCACTACACCAGCCCTCTTGGTTCCGGGAACCAACCGTGAAAGATTTCAGCCTGGTTTGACATCTGGTGCTGGCCCGGTTAGAACGGGGCCGCGGAGGCGGGCCTAAATATGGTCTCCTTCGTGATTGGTCCGTTAGAATGTCAGTTAACCAGGCTGCTACAAAGTGACAAGTGACAAATGTCAACCATTAAACCTTCAGCCAGTGGGCTATTATTTACAAACATTAGTTTCTGGAGAGATTATGGAAGAAATTGATTTGCTTGCTGAGTTTTTTGTTGTGTAGCCTAGTTTACATTTTTCTTACAAATGGAAATGGAAATGTGACCACTAAGCGCAGATGGCAGAGCATCTGTGAAGATGATGATGATGGCATCAGGCGGGTCGACCGCGGCACCGGTTGGCATCAGGCGGGCCGGCCACGGCACCGGTCGGCGCCCTGGTTGCGGCACCGGTCGGCGCCCTGGTCGCGGCACCGGTCGGCGTCAAGCGGGCTGGCCGCGACACCGGCCGCGGACCCGCCTGACGCGGACCGGTGCCGCGGCCAGCCCACCTGCTGCCGGCCGGTGGCTTTTTTATTCAAACAAGATTTTGTCCATTAAAAAAAGTGGCAAAAAGCTAATGTAAAGGGGTGCTCACACTGAAAGCGACAGAGGCGACTTGAGTGACGAGCTGCCATTCATTTTCAATGAATGGCAAGCTCCTCTTGTTACTATAACAACGTCATAACCCGCTGGTACCATAAGCAATGGTACCAGCCCGGCACAGCCCTTCACGGCACGGCTCTTTATAGTGGAAATGAGCTATAACACTGTTTAGTGGACCAGCAGGTCTATTAAACACTTTGACATGATGTGAGGTTGGATATATATGCACAGACTGTTTTCACTTAATTGCAGAGAATATCAAGTCTCTCCTGTAGTGGATTAAAGATGTTATTATACCTACTCTTATCATGAGTGACAGATGCAGACATCAAAGACAATGCTTTTCAAAATGTGCACATTCACTGGGCAAAATAAGAAATGTACTTCAACATAAGCTAGGAAAAAAATGCCATATTTATTTTACATAAGATTTTCTTTCAAATGAAAGTGAAATCCATCCTACTTAAACGGGCTTGGATGATGCAATCCCTGAGACAGTCCTGGAAATAGCCACAATCAGGGCAGATTTGACCTGCTTCACATGTTGGCACGTCATAGCGGCATGAGATTTCATTTTGAGCCAATGCTAATATTTCATTTTAAAGCTGATATCAGCCAATATCAATGACATGCTGATATTATCATGCATCCCTAAACTATATGAAATCATTTGTCTTAAGTGCTATAAGAATTTTAGACACTTAAACACTTGGAAAGGTTATATTGACTTTTTTGCAACATTTGGACAACTTCCAAGTTTCATGTTTTGAGTATTGCCTGCTGTTTGCTTTTGTTTTTTTTGCATTTTCATTTAAATTAATTCAATTTACTTTTCTTCTTGTATTTTAATAATACCAAAATTCATCTGTATCTGAGATATTTTGTGACGTGATGGATGGAGGGACAAATGAGCAAAGGTGCAAATGACTGGGGACAGAGCCAGATCCATAGTCACCCCCTTTCATTTAGGAGACAAAATTAAAGTTGCGTTTCTAATTTTCATCCTCAGTGACATAGTCTTAATGCTGTTATCTTTCAGTTCTTATCCTGCTCATGAATCAGGTAATCTTGGTCTACAGTGCAAATTCCAGACAGGCCGCTATTTTCAATGACTCCTATCCTCTCCATTTCTCCACTGAAGAACTGTATTTTCCTTGCACAATTTCCTTCTACTTCAGAGTGAGCAAGAAATAAATTGCCCCGCTGCAGTGTTTTGCTTGCATGAGGGGGGCACTTTCATCTTTGTTCTCTCTTTCGCAGCCTGCATGTTTTTTTTTTTTTTTTTTTTTTTTGTTAAATGGAAGCAGGCAGAAAGTGTAGGATTCCGAGACAAAAGAAAATGTCTACATGCACAAAACAAGCATCACACTGTCGTTTTTATATCTGGTAAACGTTCTGTGGATTTCTCCCTATCTTTCGTATTTTTTGTCTTTGTGTGTGTGTGTGTGAGTGTGTGTGCATTTGTTTCAGACAGCTGAATTTAATGTGCAACTGATCTACATGGTTTGCACTTAACCCCAGGACAGAGTGTGTTGGTCACACTCTGCTTACTCCCCTACAGTGTGTGTGTGTGTGTGTGTGTGTGTGTGTGTGTGTGTGTGTCAGAGAGTGGAAGGTCAGCTCTGCGGGTCACAGAGCTGCATGGTGGTGGTACGGCCAACTGTTGTTGGCAAAGTGGCCGAGGCTCGCATTAGAGAAATGAAAGTCCCGGCTGCTGCTGCTGCTGGACTGAGATGGGAAGCAGATGTTGAAGCCCTGTTTCCCAAAGGGCGGAGAGGATTAGCAGGGTTAGGACCATGCAGTCACCACTCTCTTCTGCTCCTGTCATTTCTCCTGGAAACAGAAAGGGACATTATTGAAACTGACAAAATCTCATTTCAAGGCCACTCACTTCATGGCTCCACCATCAGGCCCATGAGGCAAGCTGTACCATTTGTGTGTGCTGGTGCTGTAATAAACACAAGAATTAAAAGTTTAACATTTGAACTTTGATATCTGTTTTTATACCATCAATGGGTTTGTCATTATGCTGCACCGCCGAGCTTTGTTCAAACCCACAGAGCTATTTTAAATTCTAGTGGAGATCCCAAGGTTTCCAAAAATACTGAAAAAATGTAAATGATGGACAACACATTTATAGAATTTTTGGATTCATTTGATGCAGTGCTGCAGCCATAAAACAACGGCATCTTGGGTTTGAATATTTCACTTAATGTATGTGGGATGCAGCTTCAATAAGATAAAGAATGTATGTGACGTTTAATATGGTGAAACACTGATTTTCAAAGGGTTATTTGTTTCAGTTTGGCAGCACTCGGAAACTGTATGACAGTCTGGGGCTACACCTAATTTTAAATAAAGCTGAGGTTTTTCTGCAATTGCAGTTAGGACCCTTAATCAAAATGCATAATCTCTTCATAGTGCATTGTATTCTGGTTGACTGAGGGTACTGTGGTTGAAAAAAAAAAAAAAAAAAAAACTATAATTACTGCCTCCTCCACAATGGACTTCTCCCTGTGTGACTGTTGAGCAACGGCTCAAGGAAGGTGTTACTCGTCGATTCTGAGGGACAGACACCGAAACCTGACGTTTATTGTTGATATTTTATCACTGAGATATTTTCTGCTGTCACACTCCATTCTAACAGCTGAAAATATCTCAACATGATGCAGCGTGTCTGTTTGGCCAGTTATTCACAGGAATAACAATATACCACCAGACAACAAAATTGCCAATGGTTGCCATGTTGCCAATACCTGTTTTATTTCATTACTTCCTTTGTGGACAAGGTCCCACCAGGTCCCACCATACCTGACACCAAAATTTAATTTGAGCATATGGGGTGAATCTACAGCCTCTCAATTTGCTGAGATGGGATGTTGCTCTCTGTTACAGCCCCAAGCTGTGATGTAGGTTGATAAGACAGCTGTATTTTTACATATAAATCCTGCCTGGAGCAGGTTTATCATCATATTTGAATAGTTCAAATTGGACATAGTGCAACGTCTTGGGTTTGTCACCAGCTACAGCTGCTGTTACCTGCTCCAAAAAACAAGGTAAACCTCCAGAGGCAATGCTACAGTAAACCTTTTGGCCACTAAATTTGAACTATCCAGTGTTGAAATATAGATAGATAGATAGATAGATAGATAGATTTTTTAATGTCATTGCACAATCATATACGTATAATAATGCAACGAAATTAGGGCTCAGTCCTTTCGGTGCAGGGGAGAATAGAAAGCATCGTGCATCTTGCTAGTTGAATAGCCAAGTCCAGTAATAGATGGCTGCAGCCATGTCTCTGATATCAGAAAAAATGCAACAGTCACGGAAACACTTGTTGGATGTGCAAGCACAGTTCGTCATCCCGTGTTCGCCATGGACCTGGCGCTGGAAAATGCTGGGAGGCGGCGACCCAAAGGGCTGTCCTTTCAGCCGTGTCAACGCACCGGCCCTGCAGCCTCGGCGTCCTCCGGAATGTCCTGGCAGCGATGAAAGTCCGGTGAAATTGGCATCCCGCAGCGCAATCCCAAGCTCAAAAGGTCCTGATAACTGTTGTTTCCTTTGCTTGTTTACATTTCCTCCTGGACTTGTCACTGGGAAGAACTATCCACGGAGACCCCGGTGTTCTAACGGCGTCCTCCGGAATGTCCTGGTAGCGATGAAAGTCCGGCGAAATTGATACCTCGCAGCACAATCCCAAGCTCAAAAGGTGCTGACGACTGTACGCGTACATTGCCCAACATAAAGTGGTGTTTTAAGCTAAAAACACAACCGTTCACACATACAAAAACATATAATACGGCACCGATAGTGGAGAGCTGTAGCCGCTGCGTCTATGCGCGCTGCCATGGCAACCACCAAAAATATTCAACTTCATATCAACTTTGTATCCGTTGATTTTCAGGTGCTTGATTTCATATCAGTCCGATGTAAATGATCAGCTTAGTAGCTGAATATAAGGTGACTTTCAACTTTGTCCCGAGCTGAGGTTAGGTTTGGAAATGATCCACTTGACTCCTTCACACCTCCAGTATCCAATCATCAATTTTGGTGTGCAGCTTGTAAAGTGAAGTCCAATCGAAAAGGCATCAGCCCACATTCATGATTTATCTGCCACAACCCTGTAGAACAACATGTCTCAGCTTAGGATCTGAGTTCACATGAAACCATGTGGCAGTTCCTGCTGCCCGGTATTGACCCCATAGGGCTTGGCCCCGCCTTATGGGGTCACCCTCTCACCTTTGTCTTTACATGATGCAACTTGGGGCCCTAATGGAGTTCCTATCATCTAAGCCATGTACAGCAGTGTTAGTTATCATTTTTTGATTTGTGTAATACACTAACCCCCTCAGTTCCATCCCAAATCACCCCAACGCCATCGCAAAAGTCCAGTGACTAGTTTTGACAAATGGTTATGGTTATTACAATGCAAATTAAGAGGACCTGTCTCAGGCCATGTACACAGGGAATGATCACATCCCTCTCCAATCTCCTCAGGCTGTACCTAAGGTTCCTTCATACTACCTGCCCAAGGTGGGCTCACGTTTGGGGTTCACAGGATTAGTTTAATTACATGCTCAAGGTTTGGTTTTGGATTATATAAGGCTCACGTTTTTGGTGGGTGATTGGTAGGTATGTTTTCCCAAAAGATTAAGGTTTGGATTGGATAAAGGTTGGGACTACGTTTAGGGTCTCAGGGTTTTATTTTTTTTTGGGGGGGGGGGGTTAAGATTTGGTTAAGTTTATGGTTTAGACCTGATTTGAGAGAATTTGAGCTTCCTTGAAATCGTGGTTTTAGTAGGGAAAACAGATACAGTAACCTGCTTGTTCTTGTTGGTGTTGTTTTAGTGATGATTAATTCATTAGAAGAAGTTAGGCTGAAATGTTCCTTGGATAGTTCCCCCTAGATATTTAACAGCATGTCAACTGATGAGGCAAATATCAGCAAGAGTTCAGCAGAATATCAGTAAGGAATGAATTACATTTCAACAGCATGTCTATGAAGAATTATTATGAATCTCTTTGGGCCAAGGCATGCCCAACAGCACTGTGACTGGTATACAATTTTTTGGCCTGTTGCACATTCGCTAAAACAGATTTGACAGAAGCTGTCACCCAACCAGAACCTTAGCATTAACCAAGTCAGCATGGCTGGGCCAGAACTCCGGTGGGTTTCATAATAACAGAGTGGGGGCCCAGCAATAATATCAACTATGCCTAAATATTTGCTAAAGTTCAGCAATCACATGGCAATTGATAAGTCAGTATGTTATTGAAATGTAATTTATTGCTTGTTTATCTTCTCTTGAACTTGTTGATATTTAACTTATATATCAATTGCCATACTGTTGAATATCAATAGGAGACTATCCAAAGAAACTATGACCAAAGTTTGGTCATAGTTTGGTTTAAAATGATGTTGGTGTTTAGGGTGAAACTGCTTTTGTGGCTAGTGGCTGTTTTGTTATCATTATAACATTATAACATTGTAACATATCATTATTGCATAGTCCAAATAAAGTGATATCATACACAGCTGATACTAAGTAGAATATCAACATTTGACAGTCCAGTTCACAAAGGTTTGTTTGATATTAAGCCAATGCACAGTTCATGCTAACTAACACTGGGCAGTCCAAATGAAGTGGTGCCAACTTTTCTCTCTTAGTAGCAGCAGCAGCAGTAGAATCGTGCACTCACAACTCACAGAAAAACCAAGGTGACATGCTGTGGCATGAACCACAATGGAGCATCATTTATGACAGATGGGAGCTTTGAGAGGCTTTATCAGATGCAGACACAGGTTCAGGTTACCTTGAGGAAAGACAGAGGGATGAGGAGTGGATGGGAGCAGAGACATGACATAAAATCAGTTCTCAATGGTGAGGGTTGCTGTCAGTTTTGAAATGTGAACTATAAACACATTTCATCCAGTTGTTTTGCTCACTGTTCTAACCAAGGTGCCTCTGGTCTCCAGCATGGAGACAAACAGAGAGAAGATTCAGTGTCACTGGGAGACGGCAGTGACCTCATGAGATGTTCCATATTGTCTGTTGAAAGGGGGAGATTTGACTTGTTGAAACAGGCCCAGTCAGTGTGAATGCACTGCAGTGTCATTCAGGATCCTGTGGCTCATCCCTCCATGTCTGGCCTCTGAAAAGAGTGGAATTAATAATTCAAGGTCATCTCAATCTCATCGGGTCACCGGGTCATTTCCTTGTTTACAGGAGGGGCGACTGTGTGTGTGTGTGTGTGTGTGTGTGTGTGTGTGTGTGTTTGCATATGTGTGTGTGCAGACTCCAGTGATTATCAGCGGAGATGAGATTACAGTTTGGTGTGAAAGGGGAGAGAAAGCTCAGACAAAGACAGGCCTTAACTGTCCCTCTCCACTTACTGGCTGTCCTTGGGGTGAAGTCTGTCTGCCAGACTGAATGTGAGGCTGTCTGCACAAGCAAGGTATCAGTTTCCATCAGAGGTGGCCAATCAACATGTCTGCTTAATGAGTTTGACATTGGCATTCACCCGCTGTGAGGATAAAGTCTGGCAGGAAACACTCATGGCAAAGCATATAGAAAAACACAAATAGATTACATGTATTTTCATACTGTCTCACACATATCTATCTATCTATCTATCTATCTATCTATCTATCTATCTATCTATCTGATTCTTAGGGGTGTAACAATTCATTAAGCCCATGGTTTGGTTTGTATTGCAGTTTCTGGGTCAAAGTTTTGGTTTTGGTTTGTTTTGTCTTCTACATAAGTGAGACTTTTTCATTCAGTGATTTGATGACAATATGGAACTAACAAATGCTCTTTCAAAGGCAAAAGCCACTTAGACTATTGAAAAAACCTAAAAATACTCTCAGCATATTGACTGATTCATGATTTCATGTCAACATTGCTGTTGTGGAAAAGGTCTATTTCTGAGAGTATGTCAGATGTTTTCTGTCCAGGCTGAAATGGAAAGTGGTGTAACTAGTAATGGAACAAGTTACTTTTCCTGTTGAGTACTTAGCAAAGTAATGTGATTGCTTTTTGCAGTGAGTAATGAATAATATATTACAGACTATGTTTACATGCTCACAAGAAACCAGATTACTGTGAGCAGGGCTTCATCAGAAAATGCGACTGCGTGTAAAATAGAAGTGCATGAGGCAAACCGAGGGCAAGTGGGCACACCTTCACACACACACCACTTTCACCTCCATTGGTTCAGTTCATATTTAAAATTCAGAAAGCATTCAGAAAGATAGACCCTCCAGAAAAACGCGATTATGCGATTTATGCGATTCCCGCATAAATCACCAAAATGTCGCTGATTATGCGGGGGTCAATTATTTTCCAAAAGGGCACATAATTCCCGCATATTTTCCGAAATATGCGGGTCTCGCTTGATTTCACAATTTCCGCATAAAATGAGAAAACTATAACTAAAGTAAATAAATGGGGTTGTGATGTTAATTTATATGCGACGCCCGGCCCGACGTCATCAGCTCGCGCATTCACAACACAAGACAACACAACACAACACAACAACAAGCAAATGGAAGAACGGCGCCCACAAGAGAAAGAAAAGGTGATATTGCACTGAACAGGGTTCCCACAAATGGTGCAGTAAGGCTCTTAAACTATTTAGACCTATAGGTTTGGCTCACTGAGAGCTGTTATTTTTAGAGTTTAGAGTTGATGTTCAACAGTTGAGTTTAAACTGTTTTTAAAAAACATTGTCGCAGGGGTCCGTTTCACAAAGCAGGTTTAGTGAAAACTCTGAGTCTGTTAACTCTGAAATGAGGGAAACTTTGAGTTTTCCGTTTCTCAAAGGGAGGTGACTCAAAGCAGAGAAAGCGGGGTAACTCTAGCCTGTTTCACAGAGGGAGGTAACTTAAGCTCTCGGTCAGTTACCGCAGTAACAGACTCCATGAAACTCACCTGGTCGGCACCAGGTTTTTCTCATGAAACCTCGAGTTTCTCTCTGTGTCCGCCCTCTTTCAGCCACACACCGTATTTAACTTCCTCATTCATTCAGTCAGCAGCATTATTAATAATTAAAAAACAGTCAGTAGGCCTTTATTAGAAGTCCATTAGTAGTTAGGTGGCGACATTTTTTCACGAACATGGCATGTCCTTTTGACAACGATCCCGTGGATGAAGGTGCAGTGTTACTGCGCAGAGAATTAAATATTCGTCGGGAGATGGTTATAAGACCGCGCATAGATGTTTATGCCGTGGTCTTACATGTTTGAACAATGTTTTTATATTTCATCTTAAGCTGCTGCCAAGTGCGCTTCTTCCCCGCGGCATTGCACCTAAATGAAATAAATTAATAGGCTACCATTCAAGCAGTTTTCCCCTGTAATATTATTGTGATTGCCCGAGCAGCAGTGTTCTCCCACTCCGTCTCCCTCTCCTTTGCCGCTGCAGCGGTGTTGCAGTAAAAAAACATGTTCAGACTCGCTGTATGAATCCATTAAGATTTCCAATTCAGCTGGGATGAAAAACGCAGCCCGACGCTTCCCCGTTGCCATGGTGACTCGTCAAATCGGGGCTACAGTGGGGGTTGTCAGAGTTAGTGACGCTGTCTTTTTACCACTGTGGTGCACGCGCTTAACTCCAGGTGAAACTACTCTGAGTTGATCAAACTAACTCAAATCAGCTGTTCTGGAACCGAAAACTCAGAGTTTCCTATCTCAGAGTAGATCAACTCAGAGTTCGGGGTAAGACTCGGAGTTTGTTGAACCTGCTTCGTGAAACGGACCCCAGATGGTTTGTTCTACCGCAATTTATGCATGAGCAGGAAGAATGTTTTATTTTTGACAAATTTGTGATTCAGGAATGTTTAAGCCATGCTTAAGTTGATAAAATAAAATAAATTAAACATTACCAGCACTTTCTGTGATGTAGCTTGCTTCTAGTGTGCCTGTTTATCATAGGATATCTCTAAAATTGGTCTTTTTCATTCAGCAGTAGCCTAGTAACAGGGTGTGGGAGAAGAATCACCTTTTTCCAGTTCCCGCATATTTTGCATCTTTTCGCATATTTCACAACTATTCGCATACTTCGCAACTTCCCGCAATTTCACCGCATAAAATGACATAAAAAACCCGCATATTTAATCGCATAATCAAGGATTGTAGCCCGCGGAATCAAGGATTTTAGTCTGCATAATCAAGGATTTTTGGCCGCGTTTTTCTGAAGGGTCTAGAAAGAAAGCATTAAGGATTGTTAAACAAATCTAATTATTGGGAACAATCCAATCCTCTGTTTATTAACTTACAGACACTGAAATTCAGTGCCCTTGTTGACCCTAATATATTGCACAATTAATGTATAACGCTAAAAGAAATCACTACCAAATATTATTCAAAACATGCTTTCAATTAGAGAGTCAGTATGACCTCAAAGGGATGTGCATTTCAAGAAAATAAGGTTCAGGATGAATCTAAAAAGCAGATGTATCTCTATGGGAACAATCTAAAAGCATGCAATAGAATGCACAAAGTTTTAGGCTGATGTCTTGACAAAACTTGGTGCACGGGAAGGTTTGGTGTTTTATTCTCTGTTTTTGCTAGCTCATTTTCAGCCCAGTCTCATGGCACTTGATGCAATAGTCACAAAATTTAATTTACAGATTCATGCCCCTGGATGAATTGTTCAGTCAGCATGATTTCAAAGTAATTTATTTCAGTTGGAAGTATGTGTTGTGCCTGTACCAACCCTAACCCTAACCCATTTCCTTTCCCTAAACTTAACCCTTACCATTCCCTAATCTAAACCATTGCCTTTATCTAACCTTAACATTACCCCTTTCTAACCTCAACCATGACCTTTCTCTAATTCTTAAATATTAACTTTTGCTAACATTAACCAAGTAGTTTTGTTTGCAAAGGTTACTGGAATATATCCACTTCCTGAAAAGAAATAAATGTGCTCATGACACGAAATGTAATCTAATCTAATCTAATCTAATCTAATCTAATCTAATCTAATCTAATCTAATCTAATCCTTAACTGAATGTGATATCAACATTGAGCAATGGGTTCTGTCTTTGTGGAATTAGTTAATCTGTGTGAGTTTAAATACAACTTATTTCTAGCTGAAGTGACGAATAACAAGTGCTCACTAGCACAAGATTAACTGTGCTGGTGCATAAGAAAAATATTTTAGGTTTGAAAGTCAGCATTAACCTTTATGACTGTGGCTTTAAAGCATGCTGTTGCGATCTACCTCGCAGCCGTGGATGTCATGATTGGAAAGGAAAGCCAAGACTTTCAACCTGTGGTAGATAAAAGTGGAGAATTAAACATTTATAGGAATGAAGGCAGCCAGCAGCACCTTGGAACCCATTAATCTTGTTACACTCCCACACACAGTGTTATACTCATACACACACACTCGTACGCACTGTCACACACACACACACACACACACACACACACACACACAGACACAGACACTCACACAGGGGAGTGGAATTAGAGCCATGAGATAAGGAGAGGAAGATCTAGCTGATCCTCAGATTCCAGCTGCTGATTAGAAAGGTTAAATCTCAGCAAGACCAGACCACAACTTCTGAACGCAACTTCTCTGGTAGGAGTAAGGAAAGCAAGAAGAGATGGAAAGATAGAGCGAGAGAGGGTGAAGAGAAGAGGTTCACTGAGGAGAGAGAGCTAATGATGTGCATGAAAATGAGCTAAAGTCAGGCCTCCCTCTTTACATATAGTTTTAACTGGTCAATTGTCTGTGTGCACTATTCGACAAAACCATGTTGATTTCTTTGAAAGGGTTCATTTTTCCCCCAATATTAATGGAAAGTGAAGAGAAGCACACAATGTTGGTCTGAATTGATCAGGATGATAGAAAAGGTATGAAAATAGGATCCAGATTAAAAAAAAAAAAAAAAAAATGGCTGGGTTTGCTGTTGAACTGCTTCAATTGTGCCACTCCCTCAGGTGGGTTTGTCAGTGCACAGCCATGCATTGTTTACCAAGTATTATAGGGATAGTTAAAGTTCACCCACTTTGAAAAGTGTGACATTATTTCACTCCCCCAGTTGTTGTGTAGGACAGTAGTGGTGCTCTCTTCCTCTCATTGTTACTGAGTGCTGGATACTGGCTGGATGCTCCACATGCTAACTGTTAGCCTCCTGCCATTGAGCTGGACTTCCCCCCAGCTAACATTCTTAGAAATAATTGCCTACTACTGTCCTACAGAACAGCTAGGGGGTAACTAATGATTTTTTAATAGGCAAATTATCCCATTAAGGGGAAATTAAAGGGGAAATCTGAGTTAAGGAGATTTAAGTTGTCGCAAACCCATCTAAAATTGATTGTGTCCCATCATGCAAATGCTGTTTGAGGGGCTTTTCCACACTGACAGGAATAAAAATCTGGTGGCAACACTGTTGTGTATTTGCACACTGTTTTTTTTTATCCATGGGCTCACACAACTATCTTGTGCGTGGGATAGGGTGGGGTGGAGGACTAGGCAAGGTTATACAGGATTCTCTCTTCACTTATCCACCTGAGCTCTGTCATGGCCCCCTCCCAGGCTCCTTTGCACCTCCCAGAATAGACCGGTGAGGGTGAGCCGGCGAGCCTGATTACACCCCGTACATTTATCAGTTTCCAAGGCTATCATTATCCCCTGGGGGGAAGTTGTGAATTCACTGCACCAGTTGACAGGTGCGGGGCAATTTTGAGATTATTTATAATGACAGCTCCACCTCAGAATCCACCGTCATTGGCAGCTGTCCTCAGGAATGTGTTACACTGACACACCGGCAGGCACAGACTTTTAATGGTGGCGCACTTGAAAAAGCATAAGAGTACAGGCCGTCGGCTCTTAAGAAATACATGAGAGGAATAAATCAAGTTGATGATTAGGCCTTTTGTTTTTTCATCTCAGAAGAGTGTGATCCTCAAGTGGAGATACGTCACAGCAATTTCTTTGCTGGTCCTCATTTCAAAATGAAGTGCCCAAGTTCTCGCTACATGGCATGGTACAAGGTGAGACGAGGCACTGCGTTGGGATTATTATCCAAACACCATCATGACTTACTGACAACATATATGTGTATATATATGATCAATTTAATGATAAATTTAACAAGTGGGAGCAGGTGCTCTTAGCACTGCATTCATAATACAGAGAGAAGATACAGTACTGTGTCCACTTTATCAAGTCCACCTGCATAATCTAATCCAGTCCAGCCCAACTGTTGTGCCATTAAGTTTCCTCTCCTGCTTTCCTATAATGCTGCCTATAATGCTCAGCTTTTCTTGTTGTCACAGTAACAGAGGTGTTCATTCACTTCTGTGTTTGGCATTGAGCTCATAGTTAGTGCTGCTGTTGGACTGGACTGTATTTTCCTGAGAGCTGTTTCTAATATTTTGTCCCCCTCACATATATAAATAGGGAGGACAAAGAGTCAGAAACTCCTCTCAGTATAATGTGGAGCAGAGCTGTTGCACTGAACTGCATTCGACTGTGCAGGTGGACCTGATAAAGTGGACACAGTACTGTATCTTCTCTCTGTATTATGAATGCAGTGCTAAGAGCACCTGCTCCCACTTGTTCACAGTTGACAACTTTGCACTTATCAAGGTTAAAGTGTGGTGCTAAGCGTTCACTGCTGTGCTGTTTCTGCTCTGTACTTTTCTGAGGTCACCTGTCAGTCAAACAGTATGGGCGGGGCTGTGCTGTCCTTCCCTGGGATGCTCTGTCGATGGAGTTTGAGTTTTCGCAGGTGATGCTATTTCTTTATCTGTTCAACCCGTGTAGCTATTGTTAGCTGTGTTTCCATAAAAAGTGAATTACTTGCAAGAATTTTTTTTTTTTTTTTTAAATAAGCAAGTTAAGATTTCCATAACACTTCTTTAAATGAATGAGAAAGCGTAGGCCTCCAGTAGGTGGGACTGAAGACGTTACGATGCTACAAGCAAATAGTTGGTTTACTCGCTCCATGCCAGCAAGTTTTGCAAAGATGTATTGTTGTTGCTGTTATTTTTGTTGTTCTGTTGTTGTCAAATCTTTGTAAATCATTGCACTGTGCTATTGTTTTGTGTATTGCCATTAAATTCTTTGTACATATGAGACAAATGATTTATTGACAACTGTGATATGATGTTATGTGCCTGTTCAGTTTTCATTCATGAAATATGTTTCCATGCAAAATGATGGCATTTCTTTTGATTGGATTAAAAGATCCTCAACCTAAAACGAGCACAGAAACTTTTGGTCACATTATTAGGATTCTAATTGATATTTACAGTTTCCATGACATTTTTTTTTTTTACATTTTTAGGATGATTATTATTAAGTTTATTAATTATTATTATTAATGTATATATTTTATTGTTTTGTATCCATTTTCTCTTTCCCTCCCTTATGTTTTGCGTGTCACAATTAACACAACAACAATTAACACAGTAAAATGTGAATAAAAAGTGTTATTTGCTCATGCTATCTACCCACTTCTACTATTTATTCCACCCAGATGCAAAGGGCATCACTTCCTGCGTACCAGAATAATTTATCCTGGAATTTTCAATTTTATACAGAAGAGCAAAATAGATAATTAAATGATTTTTTAAATGATTTCTTTAAGAATCCTTCTATTTTATTCTCATTGATGAGGACAGTCTAGATCTTCACTAAATTCCAAAATCAGACAACTAACACTTGAATATGTGATGCCATCAGGCTGTTATTATTCACAAATATGTCCTGCACAATAGCCTTAACAGATATCCATTCCTAAGACGAGCTGTATTCCCCTTTGAGGCACTTCATTATTCAAAGTTTAGACACGCAATATGCAATGCAAAGCATGCAACCCAGAATAAAGAAATAGTTTAGACAGGTAAGTCATTAAAAAATCTCATTATAGAAAATGTTTCAGGGAACTTCTCCTCCTGTCAGGCTTACGGGTGCAAGGTGAGCTCCCGGTGACTCATGGGAAGTGCTCATCATGAATGGGCTTATTTTCATCCTGCAGTCTTTCAAGGTTATAAATACTAATGCTGGACAGACATGCCTGGGAGGCAGGGGCTACGACAGCTACTCACATATCAGTCAGACATGGGCGCATGGGTGGTGGTAGTGTGTGTGTGTGTGTGTGTGTGTGTGGCAGGTGGAATGTTGAGTTACTAATGAAGAATAAGTTAGGTAAGTTATGACGTCTACTTAGCAATACAACTGAAAGCAACATTTTCCGCTCTCCTCAAACACCAGTTTAGTATGTTGCATCCTACATGTATTTATGTCAAAGAAGTGAATGTCAGTGTGAAAAGTTAGTATTCTGTAAATAAATAACAGTAAACTGACTTCAGGAGGGCTCATTTTACCTCTTCCACATCCCTGGGTACAAGTAATTCAAAGGGAAAAGAAAGAATGCATGGAGGAACCTTGGAGGGAACCCAGAAATCACATATGCTAGGCCCTGCATCCACCAGACATGTCTTCTTTGATTGCAGCTCCAAACACATGCATGTAGAAGGCGCTGCTGGTAGCTCCTGCTGTTGCTAAGAAAACAGTACAAAACCCTTTGAAGGATGGCACAATTTTGCTACAAGTCAAAATAATATGCCTTTTAGACCGTGCTCGCCCCGCGCATCTGAGGAGGAAGCTAACTCTTGGCTGAGATACATCCTGTGGACATCGGCAGTTTAATCAATACACAAACATGTTCCTGAACTTGAAAGTGCACAAAAAAATTCATGCTTCATCATTATCATCATTATTATCCTGAAGAAGGCAATAAACCATATTCACAAGGTGGCCATTTTCAAATCAAAACAAATCAAATCAAATCCTTTATTTATCCAGATACGCATCATTGAGATTTAAAACCTTTTACAAGAGCGATCTGGCCAAGCAAAGCAGCAAAAGACACTAAAAACATTCCAACAGGCAAAAAAAAACATAATATTCACAACAAAGTTCAGATTATAGGCAAATTATCAGACACAGTTGCATTGTCCAAGAGTACTGGTTTCATAGTCTTTTAAAATAGTTTTAAATTCTCCTAGCGTGACTAGTCCTGGCAGATTGAGGTCCTTTTGTAGCTCGTTTTAGGCAGATGGACCAGCATAACTAAAAGCCCTTTTCCTAATTCGGTCCTCACTCTTGGGTCCTGCTTGATGCACAAACATACGCTTAAGTAAGACGGTACTAGCCCAATCAGAGCTTTGTGCAAGAGAGAGAGCCAACGCATGAATCTGCATGTGGGAAGAGACGGACAATTTGCAGGAGCATCGAGTGCAATGATGCACTCGATTTCCACATCTGGTAACAAAGCATAAGGCAGAATTGTACACAGTGTCCAGCTTTCTAAGGTACTGATCAGGTGCATGCATGTAGAGTAAATCGCCATAATCCAGTAGGGGGAGGAATGTGGTCAAGATCAGGTGACTCCTAACCTGAAGTGAAAAGCAGGACCTGTTTCTGAAGAAGAAACCGAGTTTAAGCTGCAGTTTCGAGACAAGTTTGTCTATGTGTGGCTTAAAAGTTAGGTTCTCATCCACTGTGATGCCTAAATACTTGTAGGAGGCGACCCTTTTGATTTCGTCCATTCAGTAGTCAGTAGTTTGGGGAGATCTTCTGGGAGTCTTTTCCCATTTGAGAAAAGCATAAACTTTGATTTGTCAGCATTTAACACAAGCTTGAGCTGGATGAGATGGGACTGAACAATATCAAAGGCAGATTGCAAGAACTCCATAGTTTGCACAACACAAGGAGATGAGCAGTAAATGACCGTGTCATCAGCATAAAAATGGTGAGCAGCATTTGACAGGTTGTTACAAAGATCATTTACATAAATGGAGAAAAGCAGAGGTCCTGGAGGTTTCCTGTGACATCACACTCAGGGTGGGAAGCTGAGCTGATGTTATCTAAAAAATAAATTCTTCTCCATCAAGAGTTATGGGTCCTCATTTCAAGTGTCACCATCGGCCAATTTTGAATGTTCCTTCCGACAACACGTCCTGCCCCAACACCTTGTTTCACTCACAAATGAAATGATGGAAGCAAGATGCTCTCAAAATGCAATTTAATTGTTACTTTAAATTTCAAATGAACTGAATGATAATCCAACAGATCCTCCAACCCTTTGAGCCACACAGATCATTTGTTGCAGCCGCTTCATACGACCCAGAGGAGCGTTTGCTGAGCGAGCTAGCACACCGGTTAGCGAGCTAGCCCGCTAGCCACTAAAAACACTTGGCTAAGGTTAAGAGAAGATTATTGTTAAGGTTAGGGAAAGGTTTGCAGTAGTGGCTGAGGTTAGGGAAAGGTCAGGGTTAATGTTACCAAATGTCAGCGAACATTAGCTAATGTTAGAAACAGACGCTGCTGTTGCGAGGCTTAGAGCTCAGGTCGGCTGGGTGGGAGCTCGTCCTGCACCCCACCAGCCTCCCTATGCAGCCTTCATCTCTCCCCGAGTCCTACACCACAGTGCCATTATTTACAGGACCACTAGAGGTCGCTTAACTGTACAGCGCAACTATAGGTCATAATGAGCTGCTGGACAAATGTTGTAAAGTGTTGATTTTTGCCAGAGGCCGAACTTTGGATTTTTCCCTCATCCTCACTTTAACACAAACAATGCCAGGTGTCTAAATGCCATTTCCAGCAATTTTACATGTATGAAAATGACATGTTCATGTTCATGTGACTTGCATGTCTTTGGACTGTGGGAGGAAAGCGGAGCTCCTGGTGGAAACCCACGCAGACATGGACAGAACATGCACACTGCACACAGAAAGGACGCTGAACCCAGGACCCTCCTGCTTTGAGGCAACAGAGTGAACCACTGCACCAGCATGCTGCCCAGAAGGAGGGAAGGGAAAACAAGCAAAAATATTCTCAACACCTTAAAATCAACATATAGGGCTCTAGTTTCGCAGACCAGGCGAGGCGGGGGCGTAGCGCAGATGCGCTTCGCCAACTGGGTGTGGCCAGGCGGATTTTCCAAGTTTGGCACGCCGTTCTCGGTGGCGCAAGTACTCCGCCGTTCCTCCTACCGGCGGAGGGGAGGAGAGAAGGCATGGAGTGGGTTTGACACAGCCGATTCACATGTAACCAATCAAATGAGCCCCTGTCCTCGCCTTTAAAATGCACTGCGTGAAGGCGTAATGAAAGTTTACACAGCTGACATGGAGGTCTATTGCCACAGGCGGAGCGGAGCTCAGGAGACAGGCGCGGAGCGGAGACCGGCGAGCAGTGCGGACACGTCACCAAAACCTCACAGGCAGGCTTCCGGAATGTCAGACACATGAACAATGCAATAAATACCGAAAAAAACACTATTCAATGCTACGATCACAATCAGCACATACATATATCTCCATATCAACTGTCCCGTCACAGCTGATGTCAGATCAAAGGAGATTGGCACCGTTTGTGCTGATTGTGAGGTTTTGGTGATGTGCGCCAGCCAGCCAAACTTCCACTGCGCCGGCTCCGCTCCGCCTTGCGCTGAAAGTAGACGTGGTTTCAGACGGCGAGCTTTTGGCGCACCTCGGCGAAGCTTTTTGGCACGAAACTGTCACTGCGCCAAGTTGAATCTGTCGGCACCTCCCCCCGCTGCGCCACCACTCCCATCTCGGCGAACCTCCGCCTGCGAAACTTGGAAACTGTCCGCCTCTGCCGCTTCGCCGGTCGAAACTAGCTCTGCGCGGGGTTCGCCTCACTGCACCACCCCGCGCTGCGCCGGGAAACTAGAGTCCGCAATGTTTGAATCATTCAGAAATTTGCACGTTACTTGAGTATTCAGAGATTAAAGAAGATGATCAATTGTGTAAATTGAAGCTAAATGGCCTTGTCCCGTATCTATAATTCATGTAGTTTAGTAGCGGGTTCTCAATACTCACGCACTCACTGGATGTACTTTCAAAATGTATTTTTAACTTTATAACTCGCTAAAAATAAATGAATAAAAAGTTTGCTAGCTAACGTTAGGTCACATAACTTTTTCATTTGTACCCCTGGTAGTAAGACAGTTCTTCAGTGTTCAGAGAAACATATCTGAGATGTTATTTTCCATTTCTTTGCCCACACTGTATACTGTTTGTTTTACATGTGTATTATACAGCAACAACAGAATACAAACCAACAAACAAAACACAGAAAAATACAAATACGGGAAAAAAGAAGAAAAAATACTCAGATACTGAAGATATGAATTCATATCGGTGGAGGAGCAATCAATCAGTAAAATTTGATTTACATAGCACCTTTCATATATGTAAAAAGAAGCTCAACATGTAAGCAATGTAGGTACAGAAATAAAACAAGTTACTAAATACAATACTAGACAGATTCATAAGTAATAAAACCTTAATGTGAAGTGAAACCACAGCAATAGAAAAATCAACATGAAGGATGAAGACATGGATTGTACTTTTCCAGGTGGTTCTTTTTTTTTTTTTTTTTTTTTTTTGGCTCAAGCGCTCACCAGGATAGAACACAAGATCCCTTTTGCTTCCAGATTCAGGCCAAGCTGAAAATTATGGCCACCCTCCTTCCCGAGAAACATGGTGACATTGATGTATTAGTATCAAAAGTGGGAATCTAACTTAGGCCAAGGTTAGTAGAGTCTGACCAATCAAACTGAGTTATTTGTAGGCACTGAGGCAGGAAGAGAGGCGAGCTTTACAATCTGCAGATGGAGTGGAATCTGGAGCTGCGACGCCGCTGGTTTATAGTCATGTGGCATAAATATTTTATACGTTCGCTTGGCAATCTCCATTTGTATGCTGTTTTGTGTCGAAAACAATCAGCTCAGTGGCATTTTTTTTAAAGATCACATGTTGGCATGCAACACCTTCGATAGAAATATTGGATAGCTGCATTTCATCCCCACTCAGTCAGCATCAAAACAAAGCAGATTATGAGACTGAACGCTTTTGTGCCTGTGTAAAAGCTTGGATTATTCCCCTTTAATTGCCATGTCAGAGGAGATGATCAAATATGTTCCACAGGCTTTATAGATGCAACAAAAGCTCCAACTTCACAAGCTTGCCTTTAAAGTTGACTGTCAAACACGTAGGACGAAAAATACCAACCCTCCGGCGGATAAAAAGGACCAGTTCACCCAACCGTGTATTCATCATTACATCATAAAATTTCCACTTAGAGCCCTACTTTTTTTTTTTTTTTTATCTGTGCTCTATCTATTTTGAGAAAGATAACACCATGCTTTGGGCTCTCAGAAAAGCGTTTTACCACGGTATAGCTTTCAGCGATGCCTCTGTTTTTTCAGTTGATGTGTGAAACTGATTCCTCCATCCTCTGCAAAGCTCCACCATCTGGATTGCTGCTTGAGACGGCATGCTGGTCACGGTGCATCACGGTGCACAGATAAGCCGCCGCTTCATATGCACTATAGAAATCTGTGTCATATTGTATATCTTATTTAAATAAAAGGCTCTTCAGTTCTTCTTTTCAAATGAATGGCAGATGTGTTTCTTCAAGCAAATATGGGTAAAAAAAGAAAAGAAAAGAAAAGAAAGAAACCCTGTCAAATCTGACCTTGCCAAAGTTCAGTTTGCAGTTTTGCAAATATTAACCAATGTTTGTTTCTTAGATTGCATTGGATCTTGGAAATAATAACATAATCCTGTTTATCATAAATCTACATACATTCTCACCTTCTGGTTTATAATACAACAGCAGATGGGAATGCCACGGGAATCAATAATTTTGGTTCTTAAGTCAATGCCAAAATTTTGAAAATGATACAAATACTTGTGTTTCTTTTTTCCATTCTAATGTCGCCTTACATGTTTACATACACAACACAATTCATACATAACACATTTACACATTTAACATCACAGTCATGGCTATAGGACTGTAAATCATAATGAGAGGACATAATCATATGATTGTATTTACAGTTACAGCGGGACATTTCATACAGTTAACCCTTTCTTGCAGGCTACAGGCCAATGCACTTTAAACTTGGATGCAAGCTATATGTTTCTCTTATGATTCTTTTTACTTCTTAACATTGATACAGTTTTTAAATAGCGCTCCTATTACCTTTGGAGCAGGATCTTTATATAATCATGCATGTCACAGTCTGTGATTTAAGCTGCCATTTAAGGTTTGGACATTTTTATCTGCATGTTTCTTTCTGAAATGGAATTGGATCAACTGAATTCTGCTGCTCCTAACCCAAAAAAATATATATTTTGCCAACACAAGCTAACAGTGTGGCAAAGTGTTCCATGACCAGCTTTGCCCAAAAAAATGTATTACTAGAATCACCCTAGCTTGCTGCCAAGCCATAAAAAATACCTGCTTAGCTATCCACCATGTCCATTTCATCGGCTCATCAGTTATCTTTTCTCAAGGATGAAAACAAAATCAGCTGTTACTGTACCCTTTTGTTTTTTTAAACTACACTGATCATGTTCAGGTTGTAAAAAATGTGGAATTTAAAAAAATTCTAACAAGTCATAGACAAATGATTACATGACTTTTGAGGCCTATGGTGGAAATTCCAGTTCCAAATCACTACCAAAATCTGATCTCTTGTCGTTTGGCCCAAAGCTGCTCCCACCACCAAATCAAATCCAAACCCTTTCATTCAGTTTTGAAGTATTCTGCTGAAAGATGGGCAAACAAATCAAGAAAAACATAAAGTTAAGTAAAGGCATAGGCTTTGAATCTAGAATGTATTTTACAAACCTGCATAGATGTGAGGCATATTTCAATTTTTTTTAACATTTAACATTAAACAGTATTATTGCTCAAGGCTGCTTAGAGTCATAAATAAATAAAGCCACTTGTCTCAATGCATCCTTTCATGCATTCTCAATCACTAGAGAAAAATCCACTCGTCTTACCTCCTCAAAGCCACAGTGATGGTAGAGATGGAAGTAGGGACCCTTGTTCACCTCCTTCTTGCATGTCAAACCCCTAGGACACCACAAGATCACAAGCTTGAAAAATATTATCCAGAGATATTTGAGAACTAAAGATTTTAAATTACCTGATGAAGTAGAAGAAGTCAGTTGAGGGCAATAAACTCATATTTTAATCAGTCCATTAACAGAAGGTGTGCAATCTGCCATTCCTCTGTTGTTGGGAGCAATTAGACTTAAAGCACTTCCCTTAAGTCTCTTATTCAGCATGCAGGTCATTACCTGACAGAACCATGCACGTGGTTGTCTGGAGGAAGGAGAAATGAACTGAAGCAACTACAAATATTTGCAAATACTGGAAAGATGTCACCTCAGTGGAGTTCACATTCCCTTTTAGCCTCTCGGTGTGAAAGGTTAATCAGCTCTTCTCTTCCCATGACGAAGTTTCCACAAAAACTTTTGCCATGTCACGTGAATCCGTTAGGGGTGGGGAACCATGTGCCATGGAAGGTCGAGAGTCTGCAGGTTTTTATTCCAACCAAAAACTACGCTAGGTCATTTGACTGATATGCTCCTGCTCTATGGTGTAGTTGTTGGTTGGGATGAAATCCTGCAAACACTTCATGGCACACGGTTCCCCAACCCTGCAAGTTATATTTCTTTTGTGATCCCACACCACTGCACCCTCTTTGGCCCAATCACCACGAAAAAATAATCAGCTTTTTCTTCCACGACTAACCTTTCTACAAAGTTTTGTGCATAATCTACTCAGAATTTATTTATTTATTTATTTATTTTTGATATCCTACAAACAAACAGATGGAATGGGTTGAAAACATAATCACGTGCAAATCTGTTGGCAGAGGTAATAATTCAAATGACAGCAAATCATAATTTGAACTTAAGTGTTTTCGTGTACACTAAACAATTTTCAATTCTAACAGAAGCAAGTCAGAGCTTGGAAGGGTGGCAGTAGCTAGTCTCAAATCCAGCGGCCTCTTCTGTTCCCAATTATTGTGAAAGTGCCCTTAAGCTAGCAGCTCTCCTGGAGCTGAACAATGGCCAATAACAGGAGACTGTAGTTGCATTGAGCACCTTCAAGTTGTGACCGTAAATGGAGAGCTCTGCTGCCAAGACACACATTTACTGTGTTGTTCAAGGCAGAAGTCGAGGATGAAAATGAAACACAGGTTGAGTCCTCCCATTAGACCCTATTTACACCTGCTATTACACCTGGTATCCTCTTTGCACTGCCTTGGAGCTCTGCCTTGTGCACCTCTGTCCTTTGGACCAGAACCAGAGCTTTATGGCACTCGATGTCATCGCTTTCTCCTGAATAGATCTTTGCTCGTGGTGTATATAAATGTCATATGTACGTGGCTTTGGTAAAAAGCGTCTGCCAAATGTGAACTGTAATTGTAATTGTAATTGTATTTCAATGCAGTCTGTACTAGCCAAGGACATGGAAATGATAGTGAGCAAGTGTCCATCCATAGAAATGCCAAAGCCATATGAAGAATTGCCATCACACTGTGCACAGAGACATCATCACCACAGGTAGTAATACCATTTGTGTGGACGAGGACGTCATCACAGGGGCGGACATATTGCTGCTGCAGGTAGAATGGCCATCAGCATGAGTAGAAATGTCATCCTAATGAGTACAAATGTGGGAAGAAGTGTCATCAGCTCAGGTAGAAGATAGTCATTGTATAATACAACGAAATTTCATTCACCAGTCTTCTTCATTCATCAGCAGCAGCTCAAAACAACAAGAACAGTATTACCATCCTTTATGCAGGTGGAAGCATCACTGTGGCTAGATGTCGCCCAGTAGAAATGTCACCACCACAGACACAATTCCTATTGTGGCAGGTAACATCGCCGCAGGAGAAGTGCCATCACTGCGGTACAAATGTCATCATTGATAAATATCTTCATAGCAACTTACAACAAAAAGGACGATTCTCATCCCCAGCATGAAACTGGATGTTTGATAGCAGTGTGAGAGTTCACAGCAATTGCAAACACATTTGTGGCAGAATGGCTTGTCTTACTGCTTCTGTTGCGTAGAGAGTGGAGTAGTCAAAGGAGAAGTAAGTTCAAACTGCGCAGTACCGGCCGCTGTATTCGTTTTTGTCGTCTCCTCCACAGCCACTCACCTGCTTTGCTAAAAATGTGAGCCAATCAGGATGAGGACGGAAGGCACAGAGCCAGAAGCCATATAAACACCAGGTGTAAATGCCGTTCATTATGCAGTTGCATATCCAGCTGCAGATCCCATTTTTATAAGCGGGCGGAAATGAAGTCTTAGGGCTCTAGTTTCCTGGCGCAGCGCGGGGTGGCGCAGTGAGGCGAACCCCGCGCAGAGCTAGTTTCGACCGGCGAAGCGGGAGAGGCGGACAGTGTCCAAGTTTCGCAGGCGGAGGTTCGCCGAGATGGGAGTGGTGGCGCAGCGGGGGGAGGTGCCGACAGATTCGGCTTGGCGGAGTGACAGTTTCGTGCCAAAAGGCTTCGCCGAGGTGCGCCAAAAGCTCGCCATCTGAAACCACGTCTACTTTCAGCGCAAGGCGGAGCGGGGCTGGCGCAGTGGAAGTTTGGCTGCCTGGCGCACATCACCAAAACCTCACAATCAGCACAAACGGTGCCAATCTCCTTTGATCTGACATCAGCTGTGACGGGACAGTTGATATGGAGATATATGTATGTGCTGATTGTGATCGTAGCATTGAATAGTGTTTTTTTCGGTATTTATTGCATTGTTCATGTGTCTGACATCCCGGAAGCCTGCCTGTGAGGTTTTGGTGACGTGTCCGCACTGCTCGCCGGTCTCCTCTCCGCGCCTGTTTCCTGAGCTCCGCTCCGCCTGCGGCAATAGACCTCCATGTCAGCTGTGTAAACTTTCATTACGCCTTCGCGCAGCGCATTTTAAAGGCGAGGACAGGGGCTCATTTGATTGGTTAAATGTGAATCGGCTGTGTCAAACCCACTCCATGCCTTCTCTCCTCCCCTCCGCCGGTAGGAGGGACGGCGGAGTACTTGCGCCACCGAGAACGGCGTGCCAAACTTGGAAAATCCGCCTGGCCACACCCAGTTGGCGAAGCGCATCTGCGCTACGCCCCCGCCTCGCCTGGTCTGCGAAACTAGAGCCCTTAGTTTGACTGGGACGCTTCTGAACGGTTGACATGAAATAGAATCAGCACGAGTGAGGTTTCATTTGTTGTGCTCTGTTGGCTTGAACAAAACACTTTGATGCATTCTTTCTGTGGTGTGGTGACCACATCACAAGATTTCATCTCCCCAATCCAAAATCAATACCATGCAATCCACTAGCAATCTACTTTCCAAATGACCTCCTGTGAACGAAGAAAGCAAGAATTACACTTATTAAGTGGAGTGGTTAGGTTCCCCTGAGAGGAACTTTTCAATCTACGTATTGCTAGTTATTGCTTACCTTAAAAAAAAAAAAAAAAAAAGATAGATAGATAGATAGATAGATACTTTATTCATCCCGAAGGAAATTCACAGTTTTCAGCAGTATCCACAGAGTACAAGATTAAGTAAATAAAAAATAAAGAATAAAAGATGACACTCGAGATCTAAAGATCTAAGTACCCAATGTGCAAAAAAACAATGTGCAAAAAAACAAAAAAACAGTGTGCATCCATGTATACAATGCGCATAGATGTGGGCAATGTGCAAATTTACAGTATAAACAGATGATAAATAGCTGATAAATAACAAAGACCACAACAACAACAACAAAAAAACAACTACCTTTATATTTTCTACAGATTGTACATTTGAAAAACATATGGGTGGGAGGGAACTTAAGAGTTACTGGTGATGTTGAATTTTCCATGCCTGACTTTACATTATAAGAGAGAAGCTATGATTGCTACTTCCTTACTCCATGATAATCTATGTGGGTAGTTGCAATGTTCTTTAGAAATATAATGGTAGAAACAGGTAATGCTGCCTTTTCCAGCATGCTAGGTAATAAAACCTGTCCTCTCGGGACACATCCTGGTGGCTCACTTGACTGGGATGCATGCACTGAATTTTGAGACCTTTGCTGCATGCTAACCCCCACCCCTCTCCGCCCACACACAGCCTTTCTTGTCTCTTTCTCTACTGTCTAATGACAACAAATATAGAAAAAAGCCCTCTCTATTTTTCTGATAGAGCCATGCTTAGCCGGAACAGGAGGCTTAGATGTGACTGGAGGAAATCAATAACTAATTGCAAAAATGTAGGCCTCTGGTTACTTTCTGAGTAATCACATACAAATATTTCCCTGATATTATTACCCTGCTACTCTGTTTCCAGGTAACAAATAATGGCTGTTTCAAAGTAGTGGTTACCTCATTGTAACTACCTGCTACTAAAGCGAATTGCTGGTCATTTCCCAGCAATCACATAGATAATAAGCTGTAATGTAAACCTGTACTACTTTAAGAAGGAAACCAGTTGACATGTCCAGCTGAATGAGTATTTATTTACAAAATAGACATTTTACACCAAAAACATTTTCTATATTTCTCATGTTATCTTCTCTCTTTCAACACATACATGCTCCCAATCAGTGTAATCTAAGCGTCTCACATTTTGTTTGCAGAAACTAAGCAGATTAAATGGTCTTTGAATCCACATCTCCATAGCAAAAGCTGAGTCCAATCAGTTTCAGGTTGCCAAGAGACACATACTGCAGTGATCATGTCAGTGGCTGCTTTTTTGGTCTCTTCCTATAATGTTTCTGTAAAATGAGTTTTGAATGGAATAAAATTGTCCTTTTATCACTCTGGAAATTTGAATGCAGTGATAAAGAACTTGTGAATGTGTGTTTCCTAAATCGGAGCATACTGAGGGAAAAAAAGAACATTTCCTTGTGTGGCCTCAGACAAACAACTTCTATTTATGGGATGAATGCACGGCACACCGGACCAAGGAGGGGAGAAGCTTTATGTATTAGCCAGTCTCGGAACCCATTGGCTATCGTCAATGATGATTTAGCCTCCAGTTCTGGGGGGTTTCCAGTGTGGCTGCCGGCTGCTCACTTTCTGTTTCAGTTTCTATCTCTGTTTCTTCTATCACAGCTGTCCAGTATTTCTCCACACAATACACAAACACTGATATTTATTAATGTAATATACATACATAACAAATATCAAATAACATAACAAATAAACTGCCCACAAGTGAGAGAGGTGACACCAATGGATCACTAGTGCCAGTAGTCACCTTCTGACCTTCTCTGTGTTAAGGGGCTTTCACATAGCGCATGCTCGGCGCCGTAGCCATTCATTATGTATGTGATCGCTGGGCGCCAGGACACTCCGCTCTGTGCCCAAGTTGAAAATTTTTAACTTGGGCGCAGCACCCTGTGACATCACCTTGGCGCGTCCAATAGGAGAGAATATTGAAATCAGAAAAAAATCTGGCGGATTTTGGCAGAAAGGCACAACAAAAATGGAGGAAAGCATCATCGTGGCTGTCTCTCTGCATGCAGAGCTGTGGGACACCAGACTACAGTCATACTGTGATATCGTTAAAAAAGCCCAGGCATGGAGAGAGATATCCCACAATTTGGGAATACCAGGTGTGTTTAAAAACTGGCAGAGATATATGATGTTTTTCCTTTCCACAATTGCCGTTTTTTTTCTCCTTTTTTCTGCAATTAAAGACCAATCGTGTTGTAAACTGAAGCAAATGATTTTCTAAATGGACAGGAGGTGTATGTATTTAGAAGTCTGGACCAGCACCACATACATGCACAACGCGCATGCATTTTTTTCTCGTGTGCCCCCAAGTAGATTGCGCCCTGGGCAGTTGCACTGCCCATAGCAAAAACCGTCCCTGCTGCCGAGTCTGCCAGCACAGCGGGATACTGCTGCAACTCTCTCTCACTTGTTTGCGCTGCGCTCGCACAGCTGGTTGTCTGTCTGTCACCATAGGCGGAGTTTGAAATTTGCGCTGGGGGGGGCAAACATTTTTTATTATTATTATTTTATTTATTACAATACCAAACATTATGTAATTCAGATTTATTTCTGAAAATAATCTTATTTTATTGCATTGCTTAAATGTTTATAGATATGTATACAGGAAAAAAAAAAAAAATTGGACCTATTTTTGACTCAATGTAGTGACACATTTCAGACGCTTTGCCCCCCTGCAAACTCCGCCTATGTCTGTCACTGAAAGTTTAGCCTCCAAATCCAATCCAGTCTCTCACTCTCTCCACCAGTCACATAAAAATGAAACGTCATAATCAATAACAGAACACATAATTCTATTTTTTTATTTAAAAAAAAAAAAAAAAAAAATCCCCCACAGAACCCGAAGCCCGACCCGACCCGCCCAATTCACGTAAATTTTAGGGGTTCGGGCAGAATATGAGAACTCTAATACCCAGCGCAGCGCGCCACCCAAACCACGCGCTATGTGAAAGCCCCTTTAAACCTGTGTGACATGCTTAAACCACTGGCTTAATACAGCAGTCAATACTTAATACTTAATACGTAAGAATAACAATAAATTTGTCTCACCAGTGAAGTTAACTTCTTGAAAAGGAATCAGGCTAGGCGGTTCTTTGTGTGTGCAAACTTCTCCATAACCTTGTTGTTAAAATCCAACAGTCCATGGATGAATTCAGTTTCAATAGACAGCATTGCCATTGTATTCCCTGTAAATACTTTTATTCTTTGCAGTGTGAAGAAGTTTGTCTTGGATTCAGTGCTTGTTATTGGAGCTGTGATGAAGATGTGTTGGTTTTAGGCAAGGCCGCCTGGAAGTTATCTTCATGAATGAACTCAAATAAAGAAAGTGCAGTGTTACCTTTCATGAGTTGCCAGTGCTGGTGGAGGGAGCTCAACTTGGTTTTCAGCTTTGCTCTATTTGTTATTAGTTTAACTGCACATTCCTTTTTACAAACTTGCCGCATTCAAATGCCATTTGAATGCGGCAAGTGGGTTGATGCCAGCTGTGTCATATCCCATTCCTGCAATACTTTGTACAGAATGTCCAGTTCTGGCATGAGCTGAGAAAAATTGCAAGAGCTATATGGACTTTGGTTCTTGCAGGTGCATGGGCAGAACATAAGCCTTACAGTTGGTCATTCTATCCCATCAAATGTTGTCCAAACACTCCCTGATCTGCTGGTGGCATTCCCACAGAGTTTTAATTGTTCTGCTTTTGGTCTCAGAAATTCTTGCTGAGCAGATTTGTTGAAGTGTTAGAGTTAATTGATATGCAGAACAATGCCCAAAGTGCATTTGGATTGTGCCCCTTGACAAAAGTCTGAAGGCCACATACACCTCCACTCAAAACTATAGCCCCTTCATATGGTATGGGTTTGATAGTTATGTTCAGGGCTCAAGAGACACCATTATGGCATTTGATAAACCAGCAACTGTTGTCCTTCACCTTTATAAATTCCCAAATTCTCGGTCACTGTGTTGTTGACCATATAGTGCAGTACTATGACCATTTGTGATGTGCAGGACACTTCCGTGGTCTCATATGCCTGCACGGCAACAAAAGGTGCATTTGCCAGCTGTTGAGCAATGTAAACATTGTACATGCAATCTGAAGTTCTTTTTCAAATAATTGGTCCCTTAAAACAGAGTTGAACATCATTGTGGCTTTTAATCCTGGAGTCTCCCTTGCACATGATCAGGTACAAGACGTCAGGTTTTAACCAGCTGGCAGACGTCTCATGTCCATTTGAGGCAATTTTGCACTTTCCACAATTTTTTTTTTTTTTATACAGGTTATAATTCTGCCAATATCTACCTGTTTTCTTAAGTCTGTCATTTGTTCTGTATGCACTGTAAAGCTGACCACATGCAATGCTTGTGTTTTACCAGCCTTTCTGAAAAATATTTCAAGTTTTTAAATCCAGTTGTTGTCCAGACAGTTTGCCCTCTAAAGAGAGGACCTGGAAAACACAGCAGGGTTTTTTATGTGCTAGTGGCTAGCCAGTTTTTTTTCATTTTGAATCTCTACTGATTGAATGATATTTTCTTATTTTTCTTTCTGTGATTAAGATATGATTAAGTCATTAGATTTATTTCTGATTTTTGCCCAAGTGGTAAAATGGTACATTGTACAGTAGTTAAATAGTTCACGATTCATCATGAGTAATGTAATGTAATTTAAAAACATCAGTCCCTCTTTAGTTAAGCTGGAGCTAGTAAGCTGTTGACAGTGCCCGGCCTTGTGCCTGGCCATGACGCTCCACTTGCAAAACTGAAGTTCATGTTGAACAGGTGCAGCAGTTTGCTCAGTCCACAATAACCAGGGCAAGCTCTGCTATGCCCCACCATGTGGAAACAGGTGAGCAGCATCAGGCACAAAGACAAATTCACATACTACACTACACAATGGGCCCTATCTTGTGCCACCTGCTACCCGCTGCCACTACCCGCTTCCCGCAAATTGCGGATTTAGGAACTTCCGCTATCCCTAAACGGTATCTTGTGCCCACGCTACCCGCTATCCGTTATGCCGACTCCGTCATTTGCGCCTGGAGGTGTGTCCGTGGCCGTGTTTCATGCGCTATCCCTAAAGTTGCTATCTTGCGCACACACTTTCCCTAAAGTTTGGGCTGTTAGGAGAGTGCGCCCAGGCAGCTTCAATGCGTGCCCCGACGGAGCCTCGCCACGCACACGGTCGGACTGATACCGGGATGCCGCCGGAATGGACTGAGTATATTACTCATATAGACTGTTTAGAGGAAAGACTGTTTTAATTGGACACTTACGCCAGCACGTTTTATTGTTTTATCATAAGCCAGCAGCTGTGCTATATTTTTATTTTTAATATTTTATTTGCCCAATCTACCTTGTCAATAAATTAGTTTACACATAGTTCCACCTCTGCCTCTTGTGTGTGTGTGGTGTGACCCGGGGATTTTACTCAATCAGTACAACCTTGTGACACGCAATGGCACCTGACACACTGATTGGTTTAATTGGTGTAACGCCCAAAACACGCCTATGCATAATATAGCGGGTAGCGCAGGTGTTTTACGGATAACGGGAGGTGCACAAGACAGCAACTTTTGTGGGGGAACGCCTCTTGCGCAATGCTAAATCCCTAAATAAGGGTTTAGGGACTTTGGCGCAAGATAGGACCCAAAATCTTTTTTGACAAGTTGCACTCAGCATATGATGAAATAAATTTTATGAAGTAGACAAAATTGAGTTTGCTGTTAACTCAAGCTCAACGACATTATTGTGTCTGAAGTCTATAACTTCTCCTGCACAACAGCACCCTCTGATGGGGCAGTGCTTCACAGGCCCTGAATGCAAAAATGCTACATATAGAAAATGAGTAAAATCGGGTCACAAATGTATCCATTTTCTGTCTGACACAAAATGTACTGATCATATTCAGGATTTACAACTGAAAGGTCTGCCTTGAAGCAGGGGAAAGGTAATTTAGAAAAACACTTGAAGAAATGCTGATTCTACACTATGTACATGCAAGAAAACACAAAATGAGTGTTACTTTTTAGGAACTGCAGCAGATAAGAGTAAAACGACTTCAAAGGAACACTGTAAAAACTCAAGTGACTATTTATGCCATAGGCAGTATTAAACCACTTGACTCCCTGGTTCCCATTTCTGACTGCGGCTGAGGAGACACTGCAGGATTATCTGGTCGATTAACAAAAGATTTGTCCTGACAATCAAGGAGGGAAACTGGAGGCTCACTGAAAACTAGGTCGGGACCAGTGGACCAATTATCTGGTAATACTAAGGCATTGCAGATTCAGTCTTAAACACCTTGACTGACTCATACATTGATCTGACTCATCGAAGTCATATGCCTAAATACACGGGGTGAAAAGTTTATGGGCTAAATTCGAAAGAGTTAATTTTTGAAAGCATAGTCCCCTCCTACATTAACATACTTTGTTGACATGGGGTATACATGGAGTATACATGCACAATCATGGGTACTCTTAGGATCCGCCTCAAACATGGCGACATTGTCCCTTGACATGTGCCAAATCCATTTGTGATCAGGTCCAAGACGCTTCAGGGCCTGATGAGCTAACACCTTAGACATTTTCAATTTTTTGTGGCTGACTGCATGGAGACATTCCTGGGAGATCCCTAGCTCTGTGGCAATGCTACGCTGCGTTACTCCTCAGTCTGCCATGATAAAGTCATGAATCTTGGTAGTGGTTGTCTGTCTCACCACAGTGAGTGGATGTCATTGACAGGAGTCATCTTCCAGGCTCTCCCTGTCACCTTTGAGTTCAGCAGCCTACTTCTTTACCATGCTGTGCAAAGGGGCATCCTCCCCTCATGAGGCCACCATGTCCTCGTGGACCTCCTTGGGTGTTAAACCTTTGAGACCGGGGTAGCGATTGACTGTACGATGGCTGATGTTTTCCATTTTCTCAGGAGCCACTGAAACTGGACTGGACTTTCTTGATTTGATGTAGTTCCTGACACAGGATGATTGGGTGGGACATGGTGCAGACGAGCATCATTCACAAGTGCAAACCAATGGGATATCAGTTAGGGAGAGAAACACAGTTTTTTTACAGGAAGTAGAAGTTGTGAGGTCATCTCAAGGGGGCTTTAAGTTAATAAGCTGAAACTTTTTGTGTAACCATTCAACAAGTTGCATTGCTTTAACATTGCATTGCTTTAACTGACACTTACTCATTAGTGGGTTTGTCATTGCTGCACAGCCAAGCTTTGCTCAAACCCTCAGATCTGTATGTTTTTTTTTTTTTTTTTTTTTTTTTTTTTTTGTGGATAGAAAAAGATAGAAAGATACCCAATATTTCCCGCTGAATTCCAGAGAAATATGTATCAAATGATGCAGAAATTATTTAGATATTTTCTATTTGATGTAATGCTGCAGCCATAAAGTAATGAGATCTTGGCTTTGAATATTTCCATCAATATATAGCAAGTGTGATGTAACTTCAGTCATCGCAACCAGCAGAAACACACTATATGTGCCATAATCATACAATACAAAATAGAAATTTGTTTTGTTTTCTAACTTGGAAGTGGAAATTTAAGAGTTCACGGTATTAATGCACAAATATGTTACAGGATTAGAACAGCGTATACAGTGAGACATATGAACAAAAAAATCTGTATTTATACAGAACAGAGAGTCATTATCCATGATGATTCATAGGGACTGGAATAAAGCACTGTGGAGAAATGGTCAACCTCAGTGTTAAATGATAAAAATGTAGGCACCTGAGATTACTTTGTGACTCAAAGCAGTACATGTTAATAGGAAAATTACTGACAGCTCAAAGACGCACTAATTCACATGCACAATGGATTCAGAGGTCCTTGTAGTGTTTTGTGTCTGTGTGCCATTCCTTATGAATGGATAGAAAATATTCATTTGATTCCAGATTGTTTCACATGCAAACTTCAGAGAGAAACATTCACTCCGTACCGTCGATATGCCCCACAGATTTCACATTTTGAATGCAGCTCAAAACAATGTAAACGCTTAGCATTTATCAGGCAGCAGCGTGGCAACAGTCAAACTGAGCATCATCTCCTGGGGGAAGCTTATAGGCCCTTGCTTGTTTACTTCCTCTGATGGCAAATCCTATACCACTCCTCTGTAGAAAATTATAGCAACACACTCAATTATTCATCACCATAAAAAAGCTGTGGCATTAATTAAATACAATTTGAAAGGAGAACAATGGTGTTCAAAGGTTTATGAGGACAAAACCAGGCAGCGTAGCCACCCAGGCTCATCATCAGTCCCTCAGGAGAGAAAGACAGTTATGCAGAGGAGCGCAAACTTCAAATATGATCCTGCACGAAGCTTTGCCAATGTTTTCAGGTACATGCAAAAAAAAAAAAATAATAATAAAATCTGCTCAGACGGTAATTATCATGTCTACACGTGTTTGCATGTTCATAATACTGGTAAGTGCTTATAAAACTGTTGATACATGTCCATCCAACTGGTCTTTGTTATCTTTTCAAAACAGAAAGAAAGGGGAGGGGGGGGGCAGACTGAACGCTTGCTGGCCTGAGGCAGAGAGAGAACATGGGATTCTTAATAAAAAAAATAAATAAATAAATAAATAAATAAATAAAAACGCCAAACACTGCTAACAAGCGGAAGAGCTCTTTACACTTTTTCTTCGCTTATTTGAACACTGCTTTTTCATCTGGCAGGGGCACAGAAAAACAGCGGTGAGAAGATTCTCAAAATTAAAATGCCATCATGAGCCCTCATTAAATAATGTTGACATGATTTGGTTGTGGACGTCCGGCTCCCACTGTCATTCCCAGCATTCAAGTTCAGTGTGAGCCTTCCACTGCCAACCCCCAGCCCGGGCCCGCTTGTGGTGCACATCCAGACGACAAGATGCTGACTCTTTAATCTAAATCTTGTCTGGATAGTTAGGAAATGTAAGTGGCTCACACCAAACACAGTGGGACTTTGAGTTTTGTTTTCCCCGTCGAAAAGCACCATGGAGAGAAAAGATGATTGTTAAATTGCTTGTGGCAAATGAAACATGACAGCGATTCTGCGTTTGTGTGACTATGAGCTGTTAAGCAAATTATTGATTATACCTGGCAATTGCCAGCCCATTGTCATTCCCAGGCCGTCAGATACCACAATTTGGTCATGCCCCTTTTGCTTTTGATACTAATGCCAAAGGCACCCTTCAGCATCTTATGCTGATGTAAAAGAACAAGAAAGTAGTTTGGAGTGAGTGGTTGGCATTTTCTGCCTAACCCTAACCTTTCCCTAGCCTTTTAACCGTAATGCGTAAACCTAACCTTGCCCTAACCCAACCATGTGACACTGACATGTGATGAAAAGCCAGAGACTCCAAAACATGTCATCCTGACACCAAAGGGTGCTTTTTGGTGTTGGTATCAGACAAGAAAGAAGAAGAACACACTGCGGTATTTGAGCTGGAAATGAGAGTGTGTTGCAGTTATCAGTCCTGAAATCATCGCCTGCTCAAAGTTAATGATTTCTAGGTTACTGTTGATTTTTCAAAAACTCACAGTAGCTAGGCTATCAAATGTTGCTATTGTCAATAACCACAAAGCCTCAGATATTCATTAGCCGGCCCTTTTCACACGTGTGTTCCTCAGCCCCAGGCTAACTAAGTGCTGGGCTTAGCTTAGTCTTCATTCACACTAGCTCTCAACCCAGGCTTTACAGTTAGCCCTGAGTTAAGATTCACACTTGAAAATCAAAGCCCAGGGTTTATGTCTTCATATGTAGCACATGTTTGATTGGACAACAAACATTTTGTTGCTGTATTCTATTGCTGTTTTTATAACCTTGATTCTAACCTCTATTCACATTACAGATGTGAACCTTGACTTTTTTGGGATATTCCCGGAAAAACAGGGAAATGTCCTACTCTGAAGCTGGGTTATAGTTAGCCTTGGGCTAACTGTATAGGTAGCCTTGGGCTAACTATAACCCATTGAAGGTTGCAATTGTGAAAAGACAGTCTGCCCAGGGCTAAGTGTAGAGTGAAAAGGGCTATGATTGGTGTAAAATGTCTTGTTTTATGTTGCTGTATTAGGACAGTTCATTTTTTTTTATAATGTGTTCAGTAAGGAATTGAGATTAAAGATAATTAAAAATTGTGATTCTTAATAAATATATATTTATACATACATTATATATAATATAGATCTAATATATGTATATAATTGTTTTATGTTTTTTGTTCTGAATAACGAGTGGCCTGAAGGGGTGGTTGCTTTTCACTTTCTCTCTTCAGTGTTTCCCTTTTTCCACTGAACGTCATGCAACATTAACGTGGTCGTGAGCGATGCTCTTTGCTAGGATGTTCATTAGCCATGCATTAATATGTTTTGCGTCTGCTAATGCCATTTTTCTCTTTAGGCCCCCAAACGATCCCACTCCAGATAAATCACAGGCGGCGTTTTACATCCAGTGTTGTAATTCCTATCATTTTCACATAATCATAACTCATGCTGTCGCCATAATTAGTTAACCATGTTTAATCACACGCAAAATTGATCCCTGGATAAGTAATGTTTCAAGAAATCCCCTCCCAACTGCGGTTCCGTTGCCCACTCATTTGTAACGGCGTTGTACTAATGACTGTGCCCGTGGTCGGAGAGCGGAAGGCAGCGGGGGGTCCGGGATTTGACGTATTCTTATGTTCTGGCAGCACAACTGCTCAAAACAAGCCAAGCCCTTATCAATAATTCTCTTTGCCCTGTACCCCACACCTCTGAGGAGAACAATGGATGGGCTAGGGGAGGAAGTGAAGGAGGAATGACCGCCTTCGTCAGATAAGAAAGAGGCATGCATGGCATTATGCAGCCTTGAATCTCCCAGGCACAAGCCGTCGATTCCTCTCTGCTCTCCGTCGGTCTCTGCTCTCTCCGTCTTTTTTCTCTCTCGCTCACCATCTCTTTTCACTCTCTATCAGTATCAAAACACACAGCGCGCTAATTAATTAGTCCCATAAGACCCACAGAAGTCAGAGATAACAGCCAAACTTCCTCCTGTCGCTTAGCTTTGCAGATCTTCAGACGCCGTGACTTCCTGAGCCGAGGCCTTTCTGCCTCTTTTGGAGGACGTGAGCTGTCATTACACACACCCCGCCCGGGGACCTTTAAGATGTGCAGACGTAAACCAAGCAAAGTTTATATTTCCTGCCCTCCCCATCTCCTTGCCCGGGCTCTTTCTCCTGCCCTGTACTTATCACACAGAGCACCTTTGCAGCGTTGATGCCTTCAAGGCCAGGTCCGCCTGTTCACAGGAAGCGAATCAGGACCCAAGACCACCGCTCCGTCTTGAGAAATGTCTCAAGCAGAAACAAAATACACATGCCAGGGTGAATGGTGTTTGCAGGGGTGTAATTTTTCTTTGGACTCAACACTGTTACTATGCCCCTTAGGAAAAGCTCTCCGCCAGCCAGCAGGGTGGATGATTATTTATTTACCATATGTATTATAGATAAAGACTGCAGTCAATACAGGGCATAAATATTCTACTGAATAATGGATTCTGCTGGGGACAGAATATGGACACTGCAACTGGACATGCTTTTCCTGCGTCTTCGGCTTCACTGTTGTAAAAACAGTTTTCGCTCAAACTTTTTTTCCTCTCTTTTCTCTCACATGCCCGCTGGGGAGAAAAGGGAAACCATTTTGTAGAGTCTTTTTCCACACCGTGCAGCTTCCTCTGAAGCTCTCTATCACCATCCACCCTGAAGCACGTAGTCACTTTCCAGGTTTCTGGGAGCGCTTCGAAATAATGTGTTAAGCCTCATGGCTTTTACATCCACATTAATGTATGTATACTGTTGAACACACTGTATGGAATTTGAATAGATGCCTCTCCTCAACACTTTCTTCTATGGTGTAAATGGATGTTTTGTAGGTGTTTTTTTTTTTTTTTTTTTTTTTTTTTTTTGGTTCCTCTTCACTTTGTCAAGCACCTGAAAGTACATGTTTACACTGAGAAAACAGGAATACATTATACATGACTGCACTCACACCCGCCATGCAAGCAAGAAGAAAGCCAGATCTGGCCAGAAGACAAAAACAACGAAAACAAAGGTCTCTTGCTTTGATACACAAAGCACCTGCTGTCATCGCGCCCAAAAAGACCTTGGAGAGATTTGGTGTTATCGCAGTGAAGAGGATCCTCTCTCAGTGCACACACACGCATGCACGCACGCACACACACACACACACACACACACACAAACAGAAATCTGCAGTCGTGGAATGTGGTTGTGCTGCTCAGGGTCATGCAACCCAGCCTGGTGGTGACTGTCATCACACAGCATTGCACTAAAGCACTATCCAGGGGGGTGGGGGTGGTGTCATGGCACCCTCACTCTTAAAACCTGTCCCCTCCGCCCCCCACAATTTACCCCAGTTACAAATCGTTATGGATACTCCAGTCACTGAATAGGTAGTCCCCAATTTATTCCAAATTTATTATCTATTATTTATTATATATTATATTTATTTATTTCAAAAGCACAGCAAAAAAGTGGTGAGCAAATTGGCAATAAATGACACTGAAAATAATTTAAAAAAAAAAAAGAAAAAAGAAAGAAAGAAAGAAAAATAAAGAAAAAACAGAGACCAAAATTTCAGGAAAATAGAAATACAGAAAATTATTTTCTGGTAATTCTTGTAAAATTTATATCAAAAAAGAAAAAAAAAAAAAAAAAAAAGAAAAAAGAACGCCAACCTTTGAACCCCAAGCTCCAGGCTCCTGGGTTTTAAAGGGTTAATATACACACTACACAATAGCTCCGACACAAGCTCATGGGTTTATTGTTATGTAAAAATAAATAAATAAAAGCCTTACTCCTGAACAATTCCACAGCCTGTTGAAATGGTGGCTGTGCCCCTGGTACTATCTCTGAACAAGGAGCAAAAGTGCCGGGCTTGATAGGCGCCCGTGCAGATGTGGCTGATACAGAGTGAGGGAAGCAGAGGCGCAGACTCTGGAGCAGACAGCTTGATGTGTGCTGGTTGAAGCAGCTCTCCCAGGCCGGGCAGGCCAGCGCAGTGTGGCCATAACCAGAGCTGTCCCAGCAGATAGCAGCCGCCGCCGAGCCGCTTTCATCTGACGGCTGCTGAGAGATGAGCTGCGTGCGAGCAGCCGGGCAAACTGCTGTGTTGGATGATGTACGCAGGCACACGCTTATGCTGAGGTCCACTATCCACACAAATCACACCGCTCTAACAGATGTATCTGATCATGATTAAATTATCTCTGTTCCATTAAAAATCCTGGACAAGGATTATTCAAATGCAAACTGGCCCTTAGGAAACTGAGCGCTGGTGGATCAGGCTTCATTTGTGGGGGTTGTTTTTTCCACCTGGGAGCTGTGATGTTTTTCAGTGTTTATTCACAGATTCACAGTTCACAGATTGTAACTGGTACAGTATGAATGCATTTCAGTGGCAGTGCTATTCTGGAGACAGAAACAATCTGATTGGTTGAGTAGAACCTCAATGAGTGGAGCCAAAGATTTCTTTTGTCTGGCTAGACTGAAGGTAAAATGGATACAGATTTAGAGCAAGAGGTCTGACTCAGGTCAAAATGAATGAGAGGCGCTGTCCTCCACAAGTTAGCTGCTGTCCATAGTGAACCTTACGTACAAAGCTAATGTTAGTTATTCTTACCATAGAGAGAACTCTGTTTCTTTATGTAAAGTCCAAATAGTGCATTGTTTTAGTGACTAGAAAATCCATCTGACAGCCTGAGTTAAACCGACCACAACATTTCTGAGATGAGGTGTTGAGTCATCATAAATGACACACACGATAGTCAAAGATGGAAGCTGTCTGTCCATCTCTGCTTCACACCACTTTAGACTGCTGACCCTGCAGTCTCCTGGACATGTTCCCGAGAAGTTTGAACATGACGCTGAATAGCACGAGCGACTCATCTGAGCCTCGCTTGAGTGCCGCCAACCTGGTTCTGCACGCTCTGCCCTCTCGCCTGAGCACGGCCTTATTGACCCTTTGCAATACTGTGCAGGTTGGCTGTTTGCCAGACTCCTGCCAGCCCACCCAGCTCATTGCTTGCCCCTTGGTCTCCACCAGGCTCTGTCAGGTATCAACGACATCACCAACATGGTCACCTGGTCTCATGCTTATTCTGCCTTGTCTCCACTGATGCAGCCCTGGATTTGTCCCTAGCGAAGGTCCACTCTCCTGTGCAAAATCTGAACTGCCTGCTGTCAGTGGTTTGCCGATACTTCCTTGCTCCTTCAACTCTTCAGCGGACCATTCTGCATCCCAATGACTGAGAAGCGAGCTGAACTGAACCTGCCTACTTTTCACATGTCAGTTACCCTGGTCAATCTGGTGGATCTGTCAGATCCATCAGGATGACCACACCTTGGAAAAACAGCTGATTGACACGTCACAGCCGTCAGGTGACGCTTCTGAGGCAGACTGCAGTCGTCAGTCGACGACATGTAAAGGTAAAATAAACATCTTCTACCTTGATTTTTACCTGAAAAAAGTAACAGCAACTCACAATTTTGGTAGAAATCTCAGTGAAAAAGACAAGATGTAAGTGAAAAGAAGCCAATATGAAGCTACTACGAACTGAAAAAATGTAGTTTCAGTTAGTTAGTAACAACCAAGGGCGCTTTGTTAAACGCTTGCCAATGCTCCAGACTGAAAACAATGTCTTGACCTGCTCTTTCCAAAGAAGTTGTGCAATAATCAGATATTCATGTGGCCGAATAAGCCAGGCCAATGTCTTCCTAGCACAGCCTGTAATATAATGTGGCCTGTTTGCTTCCTGCAGTGGCCTTGAATCAAGGTCAAATTGTGTCCTCACTGCAATCAAACCACATTGTTTGGTCCATGCCTGAGTTCTCTAGCAACGTTTGATTTAAAATGCACTAATACTGCATGTGTCAAAGCAGCCCAGCTCTTTAGCCTGGCGAACCTCCCAAGTTCAAACTTGCAGCCACTTTGCTCGTCTGCTAATTTTCCAAATATCCAGAATGTTATGCTCATGAAAGAATGAAAAACAGAGGTCATTCCCATTTATGTATTGTCAACCAGAGTTCTTTCTTTGCTGTCTAGGTTTGACAGTTACCTTACCTGATACTTTGGCTCTGCCTATTGAGGTTTAACCCAACCAGTGAGATTATTTCAGCCTCTGAGAAGTGTTTATATGGTTAAAACCCCATTCTGCAAACAGCTTATTGTTCAGCTGAGTACTTAAATTAGGCTGACCTGATTTCCCCACAGGAATCCATTAAGTTACTTACCTTTTAGAATATGAAAACAGTCTCGCCCTAAGAAAGCTGACAGATTAAGTCAATGCCATTAGCTAAATTAGCTGTTGGCATTTATCTGTATTCCACAATCTGAGTAAAGCAAGATTTGTTGATCAGGCACTGGGAAATAATCATAAAATGTTTTTCATCAAACTCTTGCAAAAAAAAGTTGGTCAAAGCACAATTTCATTTTTGAGTGAGCAGGAAAACTAATCTGACACTCAGGAACTTCATTTTCTTAGAAATGCCTGTACCAGGCATCTGAAAAATGATCAGCAGAAAGATAATGAGTTTTCTCAATTCAGTTTGTGAATACTGATGATGGTGTAGTCTCACTGCTGGCATGGTGTTTTAAAGGAAGGAAGGAAGGAAGGAAGGAAGGAAGGAAGAAAGGAAGGAAGCCAGCCTAATGCCAGAGTCACATGACTGGATAACATGTCAACCAACAGTCAGCTAGTGGTCAGTTATGGGGACTGCCAAAGAAAATCCATGTCTTCAAGAATGAACTATAGATATTATTTGCTTTGGATATAGACTGTCAAGCTCAGGTTTTTGAGCAGCTATTTGAGTTTCATGGAAGTGTGGCACTCTATGGCTAATAAACAAAACTTACATAATGTGATAGAAGAATATTCTTATATTATATCCACTTATTACATCATTTAGGTTTTGTTGTGTTTTATTTTGTTTTGTTTTGTTTTGTTTTGTATCCAGCCAATAATGCAATAACCAGCCAATAATATGATACCTTACTACATTAAAAAAATAACTTATTACATCAGTGGTTCAGAAAATGTATTACATTACTGGCAAGTTATTAGATTATCAACCTTTATTACATCAATAACAGAAAAATTATTGCATTCTTGGCAGTAATTACAGTATTGACAGTTATTAGGTTATTGGCTGCTATACATGGTTGTGTTGACCTGTTCATCTCTTCAAAAGGCTAGCTAACAGTGTAATTTAGGCAAGTAAAATAACTGACATAAATATTTTATTTTTGGTTATGGCTGAATAAGAAAAACTGGAGCTGGGCTGTCAGAGTTGAAGGTAAGTGTATCGATCTATCTTCCACCATAACCTCCATGGTCCTGTTTTCAACTGCACTATTACAATGATAAACTCTTCCTGTTTATAGCTGCTGCCCCTTTATGTCATTTTCCATATATATACACACACACACACACACACACACACATCATCATCTTTTTGTATAGAGCATAGTGAGGATCTCTTATCTTACATGTTCAATCATACTATGCAGCCTTAAGCCTTTGGGCTGGATGTGAAAGCTGGCACATTCACAGCACTGTAGCTGAGGATCTCTGATTAGTTCTCCTTGTGTAAGCAGGAGTGGCCCTGATTGTGCGCAGACCTTTGACACACATTCACTGATTTATTTGAAAGGTTTTCTTCTCTGGCCTCAGAGCAACTGGACTTTTATTTCAATGAATGTGACCATAGGTTTTTTATTTTCCTGCTGCTTGTGTTCCTAGACGACTTGCTTATATAAATCAAATATCTGACAAATATCTTTGGATGGTAAATGGCATTGCTTTGTAACCTAAACTAATTTATAATTTTGAAACTTATTAAGCAAAGGACAAGGAACAACAAATGAGTTTATAAAATTAATTTCCAAGTAATCACTAAAAAGCTTGTTGTACACAACATCATTTTTGTCTTGTATTTGCTTGTCATTCAATACATTCCATTTATGATGTCGACTTTGTTATTCTATGGTTTTAATTCATAAAATATACAGCATATAATTGAGTGTCAGTATTTCAACATAAAGTAAACTCAAAGACTTGAGAAATGACACAACAGTCAAGACCTTCAGGCAGAAATCACTGTGGATACTGACACATTCTCCTCAGACATGGTCTCTTTGTCATTGCCAATCATATAATACCGATCCAAAGTTTCAGTTATGAAAAATAACTCCAAGGCTAAGGCTTCAAGCACATTGTATGGTTTCACCCAAACATTTTTATGTGAATTATGAGGTATCAAATTGTAGAAGCTGAGTGGAAATGGCAAACTTCAATACAATTCTCTAGCAATAAAATTCTCTTGCAGTGGAGATATTTATGTTATAACTATCAGCTGAAACACATTTGGTGAATGAATAATGATGTAGGCTTGGGTCAATCTCATTCCATAATCCGCTGTGGAGGTTCTAACATGTCTATAAAATATCTGTTCGACACAGGCTCCAAAAGGTGTTACCTGCTTCTCTCTCCCATGTACAAGTCTCCATGGTAGCTGTGTGGTGATTAGCTGGTACATAAGAACACTGGTACATTGGTTTTGATCTTCAGACAGCATGAAATATAACCAATAAGAGCTCAGTTCTTGGAATGCTTTATTTGCTTTGCTTTTTTTGACATCCAAGAAGTCTTTTCATTTATTTTCACTCGACCAGCGGAAGCCCACCCAATTCACCTTTCATTATATACCAGTTAGAGCTAGACATTTGATTTACAACTGTATGAAAATCAAAAGCTTGTCTTGTAAGTCTGACATTTGACAATGCATTTAGTTGTCGTCTACTTATAATCATTCACACCCTGTCCTTTTTTTTCAATCCTCTGACAGAAATGTACCCTGACACAATTTTAAACATGGTGTGACTAGACAAGGACAATACTGGTGCTTCTTAAAGGGATAGTTCACCTGTTTGGAAAAAAATGTGATATTATTTTCCTCTACCTCTAGCTGTTCTTTAGGACAGTAGTGGCTCTATCTTGCTCTCATTGTTTGGATACTGGCTGGATGCTCCAGATGCTAACTGTTAGCCTCCTGCCATTGAGCTGGACTTCCCCCCAGCTAACATTCTGAAAAATAACTGCCTTAATCCACTCAAAAAATGTTTAACATCACTTTACAAGTGTTGCTTTCCATAAGCTAAACTGCATATATGATAGATGATAGTTTTGCTGAAATCACTGTATCACCAAACATGTATGCAAATTGAAGGACAAATATAACACCTTTCTCCAAAGTTTATAACCTACTGCTACCAGCACCACTACTGTCCTGCATAACACACTGGGGGAGGCAAAATAATATCAAATTTTTAAAAATGGGTGAACTAACCCTTTAAATGCAGACTAGGAACTGTTAAGGAGAGACTGCCTCTCAGTATTAGCTGCTCTGGCAGAAATTTAATTGTTCACAGTCCTTGTAAAAATAAACAATAAAAGTGAAGTAAAAGTAATAAAGATGTTAGGAGCCCATCCGGTGCAGTTCCTAGATCAACAGGTGCTGTGTTTCACTTTCAGTCCAATAAATAGATATTCACTGCTTGTAAAGTCGTCCGACATCAGAATCAAAAGATGTTATACGCTCGCTATTCCAGCAATTGCAATATGCAAGCTCTCATTAGAGGCTCACCGGGAGCCCCGGGCTCAAGGCTCATAAAACTTCACAAGGGGCCACTATTTATTTTTTACAGGCATTACAAATCATCATATGTGCTGCTTTGCACTTTTATTTTCTTTGAATTTACAAGATGCCTTAAAGGGTTTGGTTGTTGACAGGCATTCTGGGAAATACCAGGAAATTATTACCCTAAGAAGAAGTAGATGAGGCAGGTTGGGGTCAGGTGGGTACACTAAAAAAATTACTGCATGTATCTTTATTCTAAAAATGTCTAAAATGTTACTAAGAGTGTAAAGATGTAGATGCTGTACAAAAGCAAGTACATGGTAGAAATGGTAACTGTTATATTGTAGTTATCACCAGCACTGAATATACAGAAGTAGCTCTCTCTCTGTCATATGTACATGCCCAAAGCTTACAATCTTGCATGACTGGAAGGAGGAAAATAGTTGTTTGGGGCAGGAGCGCCACATAAGACACAATCTAGTTGTGGGACTGTCTACACACAAAAAAAGAATACCTGCAAAGTGGCTGGACTGTTGAAATCCTAAAACTAAACTAGTGATTTGCCAGCATCTCAATCAAAAATCATAACTATGTAAATGTAGGAAAATTGGGGAATTGAAATTAGAATTCTGTAAAGTGGCTCTTTCAAAACAAGTAAAGATTAGAAATAATACTAATTATGATCATCTTTATTATAGCACCTTTTAAAATGGTAAAAGTGCTTTAAAAATAATTAAACAATCACAGGTGCAAACCGTATACACAAGGCAGGCAAGAGTCTTAAAATGTAGATGAAAAAAATGAATTTCATTTAGCCAAATGACTTCCTGACAAGCACTTGCACAAATCCACAAAGGAGAAGAACAATATTAGCCTCTAACATTCAGTCAATCACCGAAATGACTATTGTCTAACATGAATTCAATACTTGGCTAAATTTTGTGCTCATCTTTGATTCCACCAACACAAGCAACTCTGAGATGAAGGAGACAGGCCTGGTAAGAATATTTAAGGAGACAATAGATATTTAATCACTTATTATCCACTTGGGTAATGTTTCAGCATTAGTGCAAGGATGCTGCTTTGTTTTGCCCAGATATTAAATGAGAAATGATCCGTGTCAAAATCCTGCCAGATGATGAGGCTCATAAACATCTATTGCTCTGTCGGGAAAATGACAGGAGATGATTTGAGGCCCTGATGCCCCCGATTTGAACAATTAAGAAGTTACTCAGAAAAAGGTGTTCGGAAAGCATGAACTGTTCTCCGTGCACGCAAACTGAAAGAAATATAGTTCCTCGCCAGGAGGTGGTTACATGCAGGAGACATGACCACAAACAGGAAGTACCTTGAAACCACTGACTTAGGTCAAAGTTGTTTTGCTAGCATAACCAGTAGCTAACCTTTCCACATGCCGAACAGGAGACATGGGGCCCCTGTTACATCATCTTTTCACAGTGGAGGAACACAATCTTCACATTATTACTGTCCATGAAACATAATGTGGCATTTCCAAGTTAATGTCCATTTCACAGAATTTTGTGACACTGTGTTGCCAAAGGATTGGAAAGGTAAATGTTAAAGATCAAACACAGACATGCGCAACATTTTTTTTTTTTTTTTTTTTTTTTACTTCTTGTCATCATAATGTCATCTCGATTTCTCTCGCCATCAACTTAAACAAAAAATTTCCTATAATTCAAAGAGGAAACGTGTCTTCAAGCCCCAGTCTGAGATATAACTTTTTACCTAAGTATTTCTGAATATATATATTCATATTTTGAAAGGGTAGTTTTCAGCAACAATTTGCAATTGCAATTGCAAACAGTCTGTTTTACACCACAGATATGTAAATATTAACCTTTTACACATTAAAAATATTTTTAACACTTGGCAAAATTGCACATTGGCGGCCACAAATGACTGAAAGGTAATGTTTGAATCTGAAGGACACATTACCCCGTTACCCATAACCCAACCTCTGTGCAAAGTAAAAGGGCTTCCTCTTGGGATGCATTTGTAAATCCATTCCTCTGTAGACTCAGAGCACGCAGAATTATTTTGAACAAGAAACAAGATCACCAAATTACCCAGCAGCTACATTGCAATAACCTCAGCCATTATGGAGACGATTTGGAGACGATTTGGACACTGTTTGGACGTCAAATGGTCCCTTCAGAACCCTGTCTCCCATACAACTAAACAGCATTCCTCATTACATTTAGGGGGACGTGTATGTTATCGCAGATTAAATTTGTTTCTGAAGTTCCACAAGTACATTTGTAATCTACATAACTTGTTCTCATAGGGCTAAATTGCATCCTTAATTATGTTTTGAAGGAAATGTATTTTTGTCACAGTTTATATTTGTTTCTGATGTATCACAAATATGTGATGGTGGCCTAGCTTAGGGTTAGAGTAAGGTTAGGTTTAGGCATTAAAACTACTTGGTTAAGGTTAGGAAAGGTTAGGTTTAGGAGCAAAAACAGAAACTGGAGAGTCTCGGTCACACATGGAAAGGGAAATCAAACTTGAGTATTCTGCATGACGGTCCTGTGGCCACCAAAACCACCTGATTAAGGTTATGTTTGGGCCTAAAAACTATTTGGTCATGGTAACGTAATATCATGTATAACACAAACGAACACAGCTGTCGCTTTACAAACAAATTTCCATGACAAAATATGTTCCCTTCAAAACGTTAATTGAAAATGCTGTTTAGTTGTATGCGAGGCTAATTTTTAGGAAACAGGGCTCCCCTTCAGCTGGAGTGCACAATGAGCATCTTCATTTCTCAGCAACAAGCACCGGAGTGAATTTATGAAAGCACTTTTGGAGTACAGTGGGATGGAGTGCTTATTGATTGCTGTTTAGGAGACACCTTTGAGAGGCTGGTGCCAGCAGAGGTTGTATATGAACTGCATAAATTTGAATTCACCATGCTATTAAACCTGATTCCTAAAAGTGACAGTACATGGAATAAACACTTTCTTTTAATTATAATTTTGAGTTCTGTTTTCCCAATTCAATGTCACATTCAGCTGCCTGACATGAGGGACTTCTTTTCCCTGAGTGACGGCTCAAAGGCAGCCACTACTTACCAGTCACTAGATAAATGCTGACACTAATCTCAGTCCACACTTTCAGATTCAAGTCTTCAGTTGTAATTAATCACTTCTTCTATATGAGGATTTCCCACTAATGATCACACCAGAAATTAATTTGGGTAAAAATGACAGATCTACAGTGTTTCAATTAGTGCTGATGAGACACTTTTCTCTGTTGCAGCCCCACTTTGTAATTCAGGCTGATAAGATGGCAGGACTTTGAGAAAAACATCTTGCCTACTGCGGCTTGAATGTGTTATCCAAGTCCCGTTTCGATCATATCATGTGTTTCTCCACATGAAAGAGGGGAGAAGTCACTGTTGTGTGTGCAATAACTACACACCAAGATGACTGCCTGGGATTTCCGGCTGGGTTGCATCAACAAGGATTCAGTCATTGTCAGATTAGTTCTAATCTGAGTTTAGTAAAACTAGGTTTCACATAAATAAATTCAGAATTAAAATTAAGCAAAGCTCTGTTGCGTTATTATAGCTAATCCTGTTTTAGTAAATACAAATGTAGTGATTTGAATACACACACACGCACACTCACACACACACACACACACACACACACACACACACACACACACACACACAAACAGAGAGGAAGCCAAAACATATGCTATTAGAACCTAGTATGTGTATAAAAGCAAATGGCATACAATTCTAAATATAAAAAGTATAAAAAATATTTAACAATATAAATAATATAACATCTAAATCTATATCCCTTGATTCCAAAATATAAAGCATACAAACAACTACAAATAAAAAATGTTACATCAAAAGATAAATTCAGAATTTGTTCAGATATTAAAATTAAGCGGAGCTCTGTTGCATAATTAAAAATAATCCTGCTTTAGTGAATCCAAGTGTTGGGATTCAAACTGCAATTAAATAAGATAAGATGTCCCCCCCAACTCTCTCACACACTTTCTCTCTCTCCCCCTCCCTCCCTCTCCCTCTCTCTCTCTCTCTCTCACACACACACACACACATAAAAAAAGAGAAAAGGCCAACACATGCTGTCAGAAGTGTAAAAAGGGAAAAAGTAATAAAAAAAAGAAAATAATAAAGTATATAAAAAAATAAAGAATAACAAAGTATAAAAAAAAGGTTACTCAATATCCTCTGACTGAAAAAGGCAAACATTATGAGATAAAAAATGTTGAAGTAAAGATACTAAAAGAAAGAAATTGGAAATGAAAGTTTTGCTTCAACAGGATTGTAAATGTATTAAATTTGGAATAAAAAGTAAACTGAGACTCAAAGAGAGGTTGAAAGTGAACCCTCTTTTTAACATTTTGAACCAGTTTTACAGTTTGGCGCAAACTGAATTTAAGGGTAAAGCATGATTTAATCTGGTTTAAAAAAGAATAGTTGTTGGTGCAGCCCAGTCTGAGAGGCTGCAGTGTTGCTGTCAAGACAATGTGACCTGGGGGCCTGAGATCAGCTTGCCTTGGGGGCCGGAGCGGGCCTGGTGGGGCTCAGCGGGAGCTCCAGTCCACACAAACAATAACAGCACATACCAACACGTCGATGCTCCGGGCCAGCGACATCTCTCACGGTTGGTTTGCCGTAATCCGGCGACGTAGCATTGGCTGTAACATTACGCGCCTCTCTGAGCCAGATCTGAGCAGGTGTTGTATTGAATGTTGCTCTTGAACGCTCACAGAGCCGATCGATGACAGGGAGCGGGAGCGGGGGGGATTCCTGAGCTGCTGGAAATAAATAGCCAACCTAACTAGCGCCCTGTAGAACATCTCACTCTTGAGAATTATGTTTCAGTCTCTATTCTTTGATATGTCAGATGTGTGAGGGCTTGAACAGATGCTGACGCACATTTTATTCCTGAACACTCCTCTGTCGCTGTTTGGAGACACTGACAGAGGGCTTCTGCCTGTGATCTGAGCAGGGGTTTTCAAACTTTTTCACGGTCAGAGCCCCCAAACTGATGTTCATTAAGGCCACAGATGTCCATTTCAAGTGATTTTCCCTGATATTATGAAAAAAGGGACTTTTGCTCATAGTGTTCAGCCCTTCGAAACCTGAGAAAATTCACTTGATTTCTTTTAAAAACATGGACGAAGAAGTTGATTGGCCAGAATTATCAGAACATTAAAAATGACTATATCATTAGTAAAAAAAATTAGCAAAGAAAATGAAATGCAAATTACCAGAACATTTGCTAAATAAATAAACAAACAAATAAATACAAATTTGTTTTGATCTAAGCTTTGATCTAAGGCACCCAATATTACAGTTTTCCTCCTCTTTGCTCGTAATAGCAGTAGGCGAGATATGGTGCTGATGATGATGATGAAAGACATTTGATGAGCAGTGTGAAGGCCATGTAGAAACATGCACATTATTCCCTTTTTTTAATGTTTGACTCCACTTTAAAACTTTTGATAAAGGCTTTCAGTTTTTCTTTTCTGGGCAACAAAATCACACCTTATCATCGTACTTTCTCTCCCCTGTGTGAATAATGTATCTGCATTGATACTGTGAGTCTGTCCCAGCTCCTTACATTATTTATCACACAGCAAATAATGCCAGCGACTTCCTCGGGAACACTGATTCATTACCATCCTCATAGCTTCCAACATGACCCCTCAGGTGTTTCTCTCTAGCCAGGTTTACATTTCAAATACTTGGGACAGACAGCATAAACCTGTGTTTCCAAGCCACGTACACATGAACAATTAGATTCTTTGCATGCATTCTTGTAAAACACACCCCTCTCCAGTGGTGATAACTGATGTTATAACACTATTATAATGTGATGCCTTTAATATTGTGATTAGAGATCTATAATTGTTCACACCAGGGTTCAACCACGATGGGATGCTGATAGTTTTGTATCAGATGCTGATAACTATCAATATTCTGTGCCTTGATCATTTTCATACCATAGAAAGTACAAAATAGAGCATTCTGAATTCTGGAAAAGCGTCTGACACAGCATTAACACTGCACTAAAACGCTGCATTGAAACCCAGACTAATCAAATTCTTTTAGGGCCGACAGCTCTTTAAGGCAAACTCTTTTATTGTAAGGGGAACTATGGGATGTGATACATTACTGCCTTTTATAGGAATATTTGATAGAAAACATAACTGAACAATTTAAGGGGTAGTTCACCTATTTTGAAAACAAAATGTGGTAGGACAAAAGGTAGGACAGTAGTGGCTCTATCTTCCTCTCATTGTTACTGAGTGCTGGATACTGGCTGGATGCTCCAAATGCTAACTGTTAGCCTCCTGCCACTGAGGTGGACTTCCCCCCAGCTAATACTCATTAAATAACTGCCTTAATCCACTAAAAGACGGTTTAAAAAAAAAAAAAAAAAACATATCAGTGATTCTATTTGTATGCATGTTTAGCATATCTATAAAATGCTAATCTTTTCCCATAGCAGGCACTCCTATTTTCATTTCTCCTCCCTGTTATCCAGCCATTGGTTTCTGTTCATTCCACTATGAAAATGAACGGTCACACCAGTATTCCATCACTGTGATAAAGTCCTCCACATAAGTTTTCTGAAAGGAAGCAGCACGGTTGTGTTTTGATGACTTCAAATTGAAACAGGGACTATTTTCCCATCTTCCCAGGAAAATAGTCCCGAGGGAAACGTTTGCTTTCCACAGCCAATTCCCAGTTCCATGGCCTATGAATGGTGACGAGTTTGTTAGCTGCAGAAGCAGAACATTGCAAGGTGGCTGTTTCAACCAAAAACCCAAATTTGAGAATGGTTTGCTGCAATGTAAAATGAGGCAAAACTGTAATAAATGGGCCACACTTTCAAAATCATTGATATGGTCCTTTAACATCACGACTTTACAAATGTCACTTGCCAAAACTAAAATGCACATATAACTACTGAGTGCACACAGGCAGCTTTTATTTTTGTATATTCCTAAAATAGAATATTTAAATAATTCTTAAATAATTCATAAAATATACATATCTATATTCACATACCAGCAAACTGATCTATTAGTGTGCCCAACACCATTGTTGGCTGACTGGGTTGCAAAGCAGGTTGTCAGAGTTGATAAAGAAGCATATGATAGAGCAGTCTGGAATTCCCCATGAAAGCAACAGAGCCACCGCATTGTTCACACTGACCTCAAAAGGAACTGCAACCCAAGCTGTTTGTCAGTGCCTTTAGGAAGCTGCTCCTTGTTCTTGAGAGCTTATGTCCCTCAACAAGGTTAAACCTAGTGATTTTCTCTGTTTTGCATCTGTCACATGGTTCTCATCTGTGAAAGGGGAATGCCACACCATCCCAGTCCCAGCCCCCTGCTACCTCAGCTGGCCTGGATGCTCGCCCCCTCCCTTCATCTCCCCTTTGTTTCCTGGTTCTCCTCCAGGAGTCACTCCCCAGCGAAAGTCCTGGAAATTCAAACCCACCTGTGAGCTCATTGCTCAGACTTGAAGGGGTCACACAAAAGAGGGAAACAGGCATACAAACTGGGGCTGGATGTGGAGTTGCTGTAGAGGGCAAGTCCGGAGCTGCAGGGGATTCGGGGAAGGAGAGAGAGGGTTAAGTTACACCGAGGGGGGAGAGAGGGAGGCGGTGAAGTGTTGATCTGAATGAGCAGACGGCCGAGCCTCTGCGCAGCACCCCTTTTCTCTCCTGGGCTCTTAAAGTTCGTAGGTCAACCGCTGAGGAGGTGGAGGAAGCGCACAGAGAGGACAAGAGGAACACGGGAACTCAGCACCTCTGACTTTGTGCCAGTCTGACACCCTTCACAAGGTAAATACCTGGACTCCTAATTGCCTGCTGCGAGTGTAAAAAGCTGCACTGCGAGCTGAGCTTAGTACACTCAACAGATGCTGCACGTGCGAGATGAAATGTTTTAGTTGACAAATTAAACTGCACTGACAAATTTTCAACTTGAATTTGACATTAACTTTAGTTCAGAATTCCAGTTTTTCTGCCAAGAAATCCAGCTGACGTTCTTTGTCAATGTCTTGAAATAGTAATAGCAAATTTTAATAATATATCAGGAGGAATAATTTTGTCCCGTTACTGTATGTATTATTTTACTCAAAAATGAATTATTTTAATTTTAAATGAATTCAAGGCAAGAGTACATGGAGTGCATTCATAATGCAAGACACATGCGGCAGAGCTCAAGCTCTTGTAGAACTTCTTATGTTGGAGTTTGATGACTCTAATCTCTAATTTCTTCAACATTGTCTTTTATGATTCAGCAACACATGCCAAATTTGTTTGTCATATTGCCTGGATTTTCTTGTAGTTTGTTTGTCAGCTCTTGACAAGTGAACACAAGTAACATATTTTTATCAGTCTAACAACACAGCCTGTTTTAGGGGCTATATTTAACATTTCTTGGCAAATAGGTTTATGTTTTCTGGTTGATCAAACATATGTATATTAGTGCTTTGAATACCAAGCAATTCCATGCAGCCTACTGTCCATGAAAGCAAATATCTGGTCACGTGTCCCCACTTTGGGGAACAAGCGCCTGTAATAACAGATATCAAACAATGTAGACACAAAAACATCAAAGTCTCCCACTCATTTTACTTGACAGAATAGAGAATAGCATCCAATTGTTGCAGTCTATCATCTTGTAGTGGGAAGTTGTGCTAGAGTCTCTTGAGCATAGGGACAGGGAGAAGATTTGAGGGCAGGGTAGTATTTTCTGTGTGCAGACTCACTCACTGCTTCATTTACACACTGTGTATGAAGTCCACACACTTGTGCTGAAGAGAATATTGATTGGAGGTGAAACCACAGTTATGGCTCGATCCCGTTGGCAGCACCTCTTTCTCGCTCAAGCCCAGCAGTTTTATTTACAGACACTGATTATTGAATTAAAATAGCAAACCGGGGCTTGCAAATCATCTATCTATCATGGTAGTTCTCAGCAGAAATAATTCAAGTCACAACGTTAGCACATCAGTTTAGAAAGGCGGGTGGTATTAAGTAAAACAGAAGGGCAGTTAAGTGTGTCCAATTCGTTGGCTGTCTAGCTGCTGTTGTCTTTTGAGAGGAGCCGGCATTGTGAAAACACATTCAGCTGTGCAAAAAACACATCCTTCCAGAGCTGTCGGGCCCACAAATCAAGCACAGCAATAAGGGCCCCGCCTTCCTCAGTATAGGGCCCCCATATCACTAATTAACTTTTTTTTTTTTCCCCAAAGCCAACCATTTGAAATCTTAGCTAACTCACTTAATATCTTTCAAAAACATGGATAAAAAGGTAATGAGTAAAAAAAAAAAAAGAGCAGAAAACTATAAAAACTTGTAAACATGATGATCATAAAATTTAGAATCATTGCAATAATTATAAGAATGTATTTAAATTTATTAAAATTACCCAAAAACTGAAAACAAAATGTTACCATGAGCAAAATATAACAAGAGGATCACAAGAAAAATTCCCCTCAAAATGATTTTTTTCCCCAGTGGTTGAAATGAAATTTTTTACGTTGTTCATGTGGACCTGCATTGACCTATTCATAGGGAAAACGCAGGGGCCCCAAAATGAGTCTTAGCCTTAGGGCCTCCAAATGTGTAGGGACAGCACTGGCTCCTACATTGACAAGACAATGGAAAGTTTACAGAACACTCCTGTGGTTCTTCTTGGACGCAGCGTTACATTGAAAAGCTGCATTCAGCTACATCCAATTCCTCACCAGTTGAAATTAAATCGTGGAACAGCGTAAGTCATCTGTATAAGAAAGCACATTCAGTCAAAACAGATTATAGGGTTGGAGGCCTGGTCCTCGTTGGCCAACAGCTGATTTTGTGATGAAAATGCATTTTGTTGACGGCCTCGTGTTGGAACAAGTAACCGCTCTTGGCGTTCCTGACTGTCCTTATGTCACACATGATTTACAGCGGCTTGCTGTTGTAGCATGAGACAATGTAGGAGCTGCTGACATGATCGTTTTGCGCCTGGCCATAATGCCCCAGGAAAGATTAAACACTGAAAGGCCTACAGCATGTAGGTAAAGCGCGCGTGCACACACATACACACAAACACACACAAACCTGTGCAACACCTACATTGACAGTATAGTGAATGGGCACCTAATGAGCACAAGATATGAGTAGTTGTGCTCTCGGTGGGCTGGCTGCCTTGGCTTGGGAGGCCGTTTAAAATGGGTTCCAGCCCCAGGGCAGAGCTGAAATATGCAGGAGCAACACACTGTAGAAAAATGAAACGGAGAGCAAGTTCTAGATAGTTCCCCGGGTATTCTCTTACATAAATGAGGCAAGACGTATTGAGGCTAAGCTGTGACTTTACTTTCTGTAACTTGCAAACTATGAACAATGCCAGGGTGGGAAAAATCATTTTTTTTGTTCCCTCTAGCTATTCTTAGTATGCCCCTCCACCTGCTCACTGTTGTGTTTTTTTGCCTCTTTCTCCCCTTTAATTTGTACAATATGGTCCACAAGCTCTGTGTGAGGGAAAAGGCATGGTAGTGATGCATGCACCAATGTAAAAGCAAGAATATAAACCCAGGTCTTGGTGCCTTATCACTGGGTTACAATGTATTTCCAGTAAATACAAGACATGGGCCATTGAGATTAAGTGGCTCCAATTCATCATCGCAGTGATAGCCCCATTTGAGTAGACAATATGGCCTCAGCTCCTGCATTCCCATATTCTGAAAGAGTAAATTAGTTCTGATGCAATGGCATATTCCAGCCTTAATTTTCCTGTTAAAGAAATTTGTTTTGGTTTTGAAAAATATTTTAGGGCGCTGGTGGTGGCATAAATAATCTGGAGAAAGCCAAAGAACCTCAAGAATAAGAAAGGAGGAAGGTAATAGAAAGCCCCGTCTTGCTATTAGAGGAGAACTACACAGTTTTCCATACAAACAGTGAAGATTTATTTACACTGGTAATTTCTCTCATAAATCATATGTTAGACCGTAATGACAATGTTGAATATATTCATGACCTTCAAAGATGTTTGCTAAGTCTTCCGTTTTCATGTTTACGTGGCCTCTGTGTTTACACATCGGTGGCTTGTCCAAGGCTTCTCCTGAATTGATGCTGGAGAAGCCTTTATCCCTTTACTCATCTAAGAGCTTTTTCCTCTCCGCATTACTATCAGCTTTTCATTTCTCTGCACTTTCAAACTTATGTCTCTTTCTTCTGCTGACATGGCTATTGAGTGAGCCAAGAGGAAAGACGGCCTGGATCGATGCGTGTGTGGGGCCAAATTCCTCGCTCGCCACACATTATTGTACAACATCATCTTCGAGCTCATGGCGTGCTCCTACATCCTGGTGTCCTTGCTTGACAATTATGTGATTTGTTTTTTTGCTCTTTTACAAGGACACATTTTGCTTAATAGCATTAGCAGTGGCTTGAACGTTGAACACACATGTACATGCACAGCAATTTGTGGGTGCGGACTGCTGACAGTCATGGCCCAATGAAAAACTCAAAAATACCAGCACAACTTATTTTATTTTTGTTAGGTTGTATAGTTTCATATGTGTGGTTGTGAAATATCCTCATTAGTTCTCAACTCAACTCAACTCAGCTTTATTTATATAGCACTTTAAAAACAACCACAGCTGAAACAAAGTGCTGTACAAAAATGAAAATGAAAACAGCAAAACAGAAAGAAAAGTAGAAAGAGTAAAAACAATCAAACAAATTAAAATAGAGCAATGAAACAATGGAAAGAATAAAAACAATCAATCAAATTAAAACAGAGCAAGGTCTGATGCTATAATTTAAAATCAATGTGCATAAATGATCATAAAACAACAAAACAGTAAAAGCAATAAAACAGTGAAAAGGTATATAAACAATAGAACAAATAAAACAGAGCGGCGTCTCATGCTGGGTTAAAAGCCAATGAGTAAAAATGGGTTTGCTCTGTATCCCCCCTCTGCTAATCCACAGCACTGTACATTTCTATCTCAGCATTCACTTCCATGGAAAAACAGCATGAAAAACACTTTTAACACATAAAAGAATGCATCAAAGCAGATTATGCCAAGATAAAACACAACAAATCCCGGTACCCATTTTTTAAGGAAATTAAATTGACGTTATCTTGTTATTTTTCAATTTCAACTCCAGCAGGCTTCCATGGAAACTTCCACGTAGCAACCTAACGCCAGGGAGCATCAAGCTGACGAGACATTTACAAATAATTGTATTTTCACAAACAAAATGGGAACCGGGAATTTTTGTGTTTTTCTTGCCGTGATCTGCTTTGCTGGTGTTGCTTTATGCATTAAAAGTGTTATTTTAGGGAGCTGGTTTTTCTTGGCTATAGAAGTGAATGGAGAGACAGAAATACCTTGTTCTGAATTTGCAACACAGAACAACAAATGAGAATATTTCACCACCATGTGAATTTAAATCACACACTGGTAATTATACAACCCCACAAATTCAATTTTGCTTTAAGCTAGTTAGTCTAACTGAACCTCCAAGTCCAACCTCAAACTGGTTATAGTTGCCTTAAGTAAATAGTATGCTTACCTGTTTAAATAAGATAGCTAAGTAGCCTGCCAACCATTCAAGTTCATGAATGCCATGGTCATGAATGAATGAAATAAGAAGTCATATTTTCCTTTGTCATTTACATTTGTCAGTTAGCAAAGCTGCCGGTGGCTCTGCGCTATTTAGGTTTAACTTAACCAATGAAATCATTTCTGCTCTGAAGCAACTCTGCCTCAAACAAATGTTTCTAGAACTAAAATGCTAATCTGCTAAAGAAGCAAATAACAAGGAAAACATGAGCTCAGTGTGGCACTAGCTTCATAATGAGGGGCAACTCAAATATTTTCCAAGCATTTCCTCATTTATGAACATCAGTGTGTGTTGTATTCTCTGAAAAGCACAGAGTCAAACTTCTCTCCGCCACCGTAGACATTAGGCGCTCTTTAAAAATGTGTAATGCTGCCGGGGCGCTTGGCTGGAAAAACATGTTAGCATGGAAAGGGAGAGGGGTGGGGTAAAAACATAGGAACGTGACTGAACTCCCTCTAATTGGCATTTTTAGGGGGTCTGGAAGTGTATGGCTGGCAACTGGTGGGCTGTGTTTGAAAAGATGCTGCCAAGAAACAAAGCGAAACAGTGGAACCAGCGAGGTCTGCCAACGGCTGGGATGCATTGGATCTTTATTAAAAGCTTAAGTCCCAATCAGCAAGGCTTTGCTCCTGCCAGCTAAATTATTTCCCCTCTATTAGTAGGCCCACGCTCAGCCAGTACCTCAGATATGGATGCCAAAATGTTCTTTTATTGCTATTCTGTGAAATAAACAAAATGATGCAATGACTTGTAAACAGCCATTCCATTTACTCATTACAGTGAGAGAAATAGCTTTTAATGTACCATCATTTACATTAAATCAAAGTCAGTGTGGTTCAGATGTCCTCCTGCACGAAAGATGCTGGCAGTCTGTCTTAAAGGGAAGGCATGGGGCCATATTTGACCAAAGGCATTGTAATGTCAGATCCAGCTGATTAGCAGGTCAGGCCCCCTGCTGTTTAGAAAGACAATCCATTATCCATTAAAGTTTTTATGTAAATACAAAAATAAAATAAGTAAAACTCAAGGAAATACTTTGAAAAATATTTCAAAATCATATCAAAATCAAATAAATAAACGTACTACTACTACTTCTACTACTACTACTACTAACAATAGCAACAACAATATTATAATAAAATAATTTTAAAAAACAACAACAGCAAAACAATAATAATCATCATCATCATAATCTTGCTATGTTTTCTGCAATAGGAAAGCTGCACTACAGAGCATATGCCGTCCCAGTGATCATACATTAGATAGTTTACTGAGTCCTCTTAGTGAATTTCTGGGTAATATAATTCAAATTTACATCTTTCTGATATCTGGGGTTTCCAACATGCAACACTGTCTAGCTTTTAAAAGAAGCCCTTGTTTCAGAGAACAGGTTGTTGTGGACTAGAGTGCAGACCTGGCTTCATATTTTTGTCTGAACCCGACCCAACCCATTTTTTTCACTAAAATAATGCCAACGTGACCAAACCCGACCCGAACCCGAACATAATTTCTAAATTTTTGTCCGAACCTTGCCCAACTGGCCTGGACTGGGTATCCACACCCTATTGTGGACCCTTTTACTTTTGCAAATATGCACTGAATTGTGATTGAACATAAGTATGTAAGATTTGTATTTAGAGTACATTATCACATGTGGTCTCAATGCAGTTTACAATCAAATACACTGAGTAACACTGAATTGAGTAGCTGTACCAAAGGGTCATGATGAAATAGAATAGTCATAAATTGATGATGTCAAGTATTAGAAATGTATCTGCACATTTGCTTTGTTTCAACATCAGATGAGAGAAGAGAAAAAGCCTTGTGCAGGTGTTTCCTTACCATACATCTACACATCTGAAGCCATAATGTACACATGAGAGGATCAGCTATGTGAATAAGCCTCCTGATTGTGATTTGTGACTGAGGGTGTCTGGGACGTAGCACTTCAGCAACTCTGCGTGGCTGCTCAGCCATGTGGAGAGGATTATGCTGATGGGCAAAATGTATTGCCTCTGAGAAACCGCACATATAACCTGTGTAGACGTTGGATCAGTGTCACTCTTTCAACATGGTGTTGCAGTTTTGATAATTTATTCATGCATGGGGAGATGAGAATGAACTTCACATGTCTCATCAAGCACACTTACATTTCCTCATTCGTTTTTGCTACGCCTGTCAGACATGATGATCTTCTGAGAGGATAAGTGCTATTGTTACACAGCCTGCAACTAAATCAGACTATGTTTCAAAATTAACTAAATAATGGGAATGGGAAAAATAAAAATAAATTAAATTAAATTAAAATTCTGATCAATAAAGGCTCAGAATGACAAAAGGGAAATTAATTAATTCATTGATTAGGGATATGATGTCCAGCTGTGTTTATTAAAGGCAGGTACAGTGAAAACTAGTCTATTCTGTATTAAAAGAGTGGACATGCATAAAATGATCAACTTGAAGTCAAGTAATGTAATACAGCACAAGAAAAAAAAACAAAAACATTATTACTGTTTCTGATCACCTCTTTTGGTGAAACAACACCATTTACCACCTTCTGTCTTTCTTTTCCACCTCTGCCTCAACTAAATGTTTCAAAATGTAAATTATCTGTCCATACTATTAATTTAATATCTGCATCAAAATAAAACTTAAAAAAAAAAAAAAAAACAGAGTGTAAAAGGATGACTTCTAAAAACTGACATGTTTATCCGTTTCTAAAGACTTGCAGATGCCCTGCAAAGTGCTGCCAATGTTATCTATTTAATATTTTCAGGCCCATTAGGAATGAATGCTTTCCATCAAATTTGTCAAATTAGTGCTGCATATGTTTAGGAAATGGGGTTTCAAGTTGTGAACTGCTTCGCTGCTCTCACATCAATCCAGAACAGAACCCCCGCTTCACCTAGCTGTTGCTTCACACCAGGGGTTTTCAACCAGCGGTCCACGGCCCCCTGGTGGTGCGTATACCTGGCCAGTAATGGAGTTTAATGCATTTATTTATTAATTAATTAATAAATAAATTCAAGAGTCAAGGTGACTTCTCTGGGTGATGATTACAAATAGTGCTAATTCAGTCTTTGGCTTTGTATCTTTCATGAGTTTTTATTTTTACTTCGTTTTTATTTTTTTTATTTCTTTTTGTCAATTCAGTTAAGTTAGTTATAGTTTCATTTTTATTTATTTCAGTATTAGTTTTAGTTTTTTAATATGTGTTTGTCAGTTTCTACATTTAAGAAGTTCAGAAGAGGTATTTTAATTCAAACACAACTTTGTGAAGGCTCACAGTCATGTATAAAAACTACTAAACAAAAGACATTTTCTGTATATATTTTTTTAAATTTTATTTTAGTTAGTACACAATATCGTTTCAGTTTTCATTTTTCAAGTCTAGTTTTTACTTTTATTTCAGTTAAATTAAATGTTTTCAGATTAGTTTTGCTTCACTATAATAGCCTTGGTCCTTGGTAGCGTCTGCTCATGTTGAAATGTGTCGTTAATGTCCTGTGCGTTCCTGGCATGCCGACACAGGATGGTGGTCCCTGGCTCACAGTCAGTTGCACCATACACCCCATTTTACACGAGAACAAACTGTGAGCAGAGCCAGGCACTGGAGCGTCTGTCACTGATGTTATATTCTGAGAGGCAACTGACAGGCGTCCTGCTATAAACTGTAGGGATCCTTACATAACAAGCAAAGCCCCGCCTTTTGTTTCTCGTCTGTCAAAGTGAAACCAAGGACTGATGATACTGTTCGTGAGAATCCAACAAATGAGCCGTCTCACAGTCTCAGAGGAGGCTTCTGCCATATTGAGCACGAAGCCATTAAAAGTCATAAGGAGCGAGTGGACGTGTCATCGTCTCGCTCCTACGTAGTCACAGAGAAACACCACATGAGCCAGTGAACTGCAATGCCCTGAGAACGGGAGGCTTTGCAAAAATAAATAAATAAATGAATAAATAAAAATCCTAATTGGATTAAATGGAGTTTCTTGTATATGTGTATGTGACTGCAAGAGCAATAATAAATAAATAAATAAATAAATAAAAAATCTATATACATACACATATACACACACGCTCACACACATTCACATATATACACATACATACACATATTTTGCAGATTTTATGTATATGTATGTATGTATACATACGTGTGTGTATGTGTGTGTGTGTGTGTGTGTATAGATAGATAAGATATAGATATAGAGGTACATAAATATAGACAAATATATATAAATATATTATATAATACATGTAAATATATATAAATATAGACAGATTTGTCTAGACATGTTTTTACACGAAAATTGTGCGTCTTGAGCTAACCGGTTCCTTTTTCACCTTATGGCTTCATGACTTGGCTCCACACCCACGGCGCACAGGCTTTGGAAGTAGTTAATAGTGGCAGCAGCAGCTCATATATCTTGCGACATGTGTTGGAGTCCGTCATGCCAGTGTGTGGAAACCGGTCAAAGGCACAAGAGCAGAAGAGGGAGCGACATCAGTCTCCATTTGTTCAGCTGCTCCTGACATGATGAAGTGGCTCAGATAAGAAGCAGGGAGACGCCATGTCCACACACACACACACACACACACACACCACCTCCTCACACAAATGGTGTTACCACTTTCCCTGCAGTGTGGGTTAGTTTAGTGAACTAAAAACAAAATAAGCCTGTACAGTCGTGCGCACACACTTGCACATACACACACATTCCAGTGATAACCTGTCCTGGCGGTAGGGGTCAGATTACGGCATCTCAAACCAGACAAAACTCGTCTTTGATTCCTTTGACAGTCCATCACTCAGTGCTGCTGTCAGAGTCTGTTGGAGCAGCTTTGTTAGCCAGGGCCCAATCCTCCTGACCAAAATCTCCTCCTTAGATGGGTATCGTTTTTAGTTGTATGATTTTAAGGGAGGCTTAAACTAGCTTCCTGAATAAATATAAGAAAGTGTATGTGTGTGTGTTTGTGTGTGTGTGTGTGTGTGTGTGTGTGTGTGTGGGAAGGTGAGGTACTGACCTGGAGGCTGCAGTGCTGCCTTGCCAACATAAACTGACTCACTTCTTGGAATCTTTCAATTTGCCACAATAAATCACAGCGGAGAGCAGCAGCCAGCCAATCTACTGAGGGGCTGAAACTCTAGACACTGCATTATGCGTGTGTGTGTGTGGGTGTCTGCATGTGTCTGTGTGTGTGGGGGGATGAGTGTGCATGTGTGTGATTGGGACTCTTATGCATTCTTATTTTGTAAATTGTCTGTGTGTGTTCTTGCACTTCCTATCCTTGTGAGAACCACTTTCGGTTTCTGGGTGGAGATTTGGTTTTTTTTTGCATTATTTTGACCGATCTTCACTTCTTCAAGATGGTTTACAATTCAAATTAGATCAGGATTACATTAAGGTTAGGGTAATGCTTGGGGCTAAAGTTAATTTACAGTTCGGACTTGGATGAAACTGTGGGATGATTTAACGATTAGCCAGCAGGATAACTCAAAAAGATCTGGACAGATTTGCACAAAACATGGAAAGGCCAGTCATGGGCTGTGAAAGACGCCCGGCTGATGCCTGGCTTATCAGTAAGACAGACTTAGCACCAAAGGGGCTGTAGTTTCCAAATGCTTACATGTAACACCATGAAACCCATTCCTCTTGTCAACCACCCGTGTGACTCAGGTGTGGTCAGGCCACTGTCACTGGTCTGTAGTCCAGCACTCCGTTGAGAAGTTCATAACTCTCCCCCACAATTATCCTGTCCAGTACCGCTTTTCACCAGGTCCTTTTTGGACTCTCTGCACTCCTTCAGTTTCTTTTTAACTTGCTGAAAATTTGGTCCTTCACCAGCTCTTCAGAAATTTCAAGATGCAATGTACTTTTTGCAGTACTCCCCTCTATCTTTTCCTGATGTTGTCCTCACAGTTCCCACTTCAGGTCCTGCTATTTTGTGCTCCCAGTAGGGAACCAACTTTTCAGCTTCTGAACCAATTTACGTTTGGTCAGAATGCTCAGAACAGTTCAGAATTGGGTTAGCCTGAGGGAACACCTGAGGGAAACCAGATGTTTGTCGGTGGAAAAGGCCTGCCTGTGTGGAGTTTGGTCATGGGGATATGAGACTGGACTTCAAGGTGGCACTGTGGACCTCTCCATGCTGACTGGCCAAAGGGTCCTCTGACAACAGCACTGAAGAGAGGAGGCATGGCTTAGCGTGGGCAGGGCTGTAACCTCCAGCCGTGACCTCGGTGGAGATCTGTGCACCTTCTTGATACATTTGTGGAAGATGGAGTATAAGACATGATTGCACAAGCTAACCTCAGTATGTGAAGTGGATTCAGTGGCTACATGAGAGCCTGATGCAAAGCACTGGGTGGTTCAGATTGAGGAATGCAATGAATTGTGCGATGTACACCTCACACATATCGGAAAAACCTTGACAAACAAAAGTAAAAGGAAGTAGCCTTCTGTTGAAAGGATGGTAAAATAAATGTGCAGTTTTTCATTAAAATGTTTTTGCTATAGAATCATTTGGTACATAAATCATAATGAAATTGAGAATCTGAAGTCCTGTCTATGTAGAGAGAGGCCTGTCGGTTGTTTTCTTCTGACTCAAATGAGACATTTTGCCACCAAGTCCTCCACCCCATGTGACCACACAGGTTTCCTCGAGCATGAGCCACACGAGCGAGCCATATGTTAGCTAGCTAACATTAGGTACCTAAAAACAAACACTGCTCTTGCTTGGCATGGGATTTGAACTCTGGTTGGCTGAGTGGAAGTTGTGTTGATTCACCCATCTGCCACCCCACCAACCTCCTTATGAGGACGTTGTCGCTCCCTTAATACCACACCACAGTGTTGTTATTTACAGGACTGCTAGGGCTCACTTAACTTTAAAATGAAACTACAAGTTGCAATAAACTGCTGTGCAAATGCTGCATGGGGCCGATTCTTGCCAGAGGACAGTCTTGATTAAAAAGTTACTTTCCCAGAAGACCCATCGCCAGTTGCTCAAACCATAAAGGCAGCTGTTTAGAAAATGGCTCTTCCTGGTCTCAAAGCATGGTCTGAAAGGAACACAAGAGAATAGAATCAGGAACAAGTTCTCCTATGGCATCACTCTGAGAACCATTTTCGGTTCCAGTTGGCACCTTTATTTTTTTGTGTGCACAATGCCTGCAGTGAATATATATATGTATAAAATTACCTGTCTTTGGCATATCCCAATGGAACTATGATCATTATCTCTGTTATGGTTGCCCAGCATGACAGGATGGACTGAAACTGTAACTTTAACTTTTCTCCATATTTTCTCAACGTCTCCAGTTTTCCATTTGTAATAGACTTTAAACCTTTTCAGTGTAGCTTTAAGTATACAGTTCAAGGCTAGGGTTCCATGTCTTGGCTCCAGGCACAGAAGGAGCTGGCCTCTGGCCTGGAAGCTACAAATTCCCAGTTACAAGCTGCTGTCAATCCTGTCCAGGTCTTGTAAAAGCCTTCAGAGTGCAGAGGAAACCTGCAGAGGAAATACACCAGCCCACTATTTAACACTGCAAGGAAAGTGCTGCTGTTAATGACACTTATGTTGTGTTGCTGTTTGGGAAGGGGGCTGTTTGTGAGTGTGTGTGTGTGTGTGTGTGTGTGTGTGTGTGTGTGTGTGTGTTCCACTGTGCGCCAGTGACATGATGTATGGCTGCCAGTGTAAGGCAGCCTCCACCATTAACCAGGCTTCCCTGACTGCATCGTAAACTATGACAAGGCATTTTATATACAGGTAATGCACACTCACATAATTGAGCTAGTTTAGCGCTCACACTGTGCCCTTAAAGCTTATTCTGTGCTCTCTGCAATTCCTTTTGTCCAGCAACATAACCTTGAGATGTTTAGAGGAGATGGAAAAGATTGAGGTTTAAATGTTCTTCTTGTTATTTAGGATGTGAGGCAGGTTTAATGTGGTGCTGTCAGGCAGTCAGTCAGGGCTTTTCAGTCGCTTGTGCTTGTCACCATGCCATTCTTGCTCATTTAACCAAATGCCCGTACAGTATCTACCTTAGTGCTTTTGTACCAACCTCAACACAGTGAGAGAGTTGCTTTTTCAAACTCAAAAGTGAAAGAACTGCGCCATAAAAAATACAATCACTAGCACCTTGATTACCATGACAAATTAGATAAATAAATAAATATATAAACAAAATTTCTTAACAGTAATAACAACAACAACAACAACATTATTATTATTATTATTATTATTATTATTATTATTATTATTATATTTTTGGGGGGGGATAATTTAATGGTAATTTGATTCTAAATAGTTTGCTCGTTTTCAAATACATTTTTTGGCTAATTTTCTAATAATCCTCTTATAATTTCTAAAGATTTCTTTTCCTAATTTTGACATCATTTTATTTACTTATTTATGTATTTATTCATTTATTGTTTTCCCTCAGTTTTCTTGTTTGTTTTTTTGTACGTACGTATGTATGTATGTATGTATTTATATCAGTTATATGTGTTAAGAAGCAGTTATGTAAAACTTTCATGGGTGTGATCAAATCTAAAAGTTCAAATACAAAATACAGGGAATATTTCATTTGGAGAAAACGGCTGTTTTTTTTTTTTGTTTTTTTTTTTGGCTGTTCTTGTTTTAGTTAGATTTCTGCTTGGTGCATTTAAGTCAGCTGTAAGTTTAAAGCCTAAAACTTAACTATTTATGCTTTTATTGTGGATGACTGTTTTATATTTTATGAAACTACAGCGAATTTTTAAATAAATATTATAATATCTCAAATTTGATGGGGAAAAAGTTAGCCCTCTCTCATGCTGCTTGGTTTTGATTCAGATTTGTATTTCCCTTTCCTCGTGTGGCAGTGGAACACATCATTATTCTCGCGCTGTCTGCTCTTTGGAAAGATCACAGTGTCGCTCCCGTTGTGAAAAACGGGCATTTGCAAAGTATTGGTTCCTCCCCTCAATTCCATATCCCGTCCTCTGCGTTCAGATGAAAGCATTTTGTCTGTGGCAGCGCGCAGCATACTGATGAGGGCCAGGCCTTGGCCACGAGCCTTGAAACGCTCAGAAGACTCGCTGAGTTAGAGTGGACGCTTGTTAGGAATCCAGCAGTCAGCTCTCGCTCCAGTCTGTAAACAGCACAATAATCTGTCCTCTATCCAAAATCATGCACCGTCTATGCAGTTGTATGAGTGTGTACGTGTCTCAGCAGGGTTCAGTATGTCTGTCCCATATCTGCTTATATATCTGTGTGTGTGTGTGTGTGTGTGCTGCAGGGTGTGGAGGCATTTTTCTCAAGCTGTTTGGTTTTAGAGTGGCTAATGTGGTCGGGAGCTGTACCAAAACAAGCACAGACCAACAATAAAATATTCTGTTTTTTGAAGAACTTTGAAAGGCAGTTGAGATTGCAAAAAAAAAAAAAAAAAAAAAAACCTCTTTCAGAATGTGAATCATTTTTGCTTCATGCTTTCCTCGTGTAAGCTAGACGAGTGCACGAGGAAAACAAATCTCATTTTTCATGTGTTGTTTTACACTGACCACTAGCAGAACAAACTCACAGCCACAGACTCTGGGTTGTTTTTCTCCATTGTTAACCCATTATGTATCCAGAGCAGTGAAGTGCATGCTCCTCTCCAGCTGCCCCCATCCACGTTCACACAGCTCCACACATTCACACAGCCACATATCGCACCCTGTGCTGTCAGGGGCCCAAAGTGTTTCCACTGTATCTGCTGGTTGTTATGATGTTGCTCACCCGGTGCTGCCATGACACTAGTATCAGCTGCTCTGCGTATGAAGGTTTACAGTACTGATAACTTTGTTTAGTTTAAATAAAACAAACTTGATCTCTGGCAGGGTGTTGGGTTGTACTGTTCAAGGCCCAAACTCCCATATACATTGAGAGGTACAAGTCCCCCCCCAATGTTCAGGCACTCCAAAAATGTCCCCCCCAAAAATATTTCTGGAATATATTAGCAATTAAATGTTCAGGCATTCCCAAAATGTCTGTCCCCCCCAATGGTGGTTGTGGTGATGGTACTGTTACTTGGGTGAAATATCCTGAAATATCCCTGGGCCATAAATCCAGAACACTGTTTTTCTATCCCCATTCACTTCTAAAATGCAACAGAACATCTAATAAAAAAAAAAAAAAAAAAAAAAAACAGTTTAGCACATAAACAAACATGAACAAAGCAAATTGTATCAGCATAAACAGCAACAAGTGCTGGTACTTATTTTTGTGTGTGTATGTATTTGTGAAAGTACTATTAATTTGTTTCCTGCTGGTGCAAGGTTACTGTATGTTAATTTTCTGCAGATGCTACCCACTGGATCTACTGTCCAATTCATGTAGGAAACAAGAAAACAGCAATTTAATTTCCAAAAGTAAAAAAAAAAAAAAAAGGTACTGTGACTTGTTGTATTGTACATTGTCATATTCTGCTTTGTTTGCATTTGTTTACATGCTAAAATTGTCCTCTTATGTTCAAATGTCACCCAAGTAACTTGTACTCTGAGTGTTTTTTTTTTTTTTTTTTTTTTTTTTCATTTCACAGATTTACACACCAGTAATTTTACTTCTGCTTTTAAGAACAATATCAGCACAGTGACAGTACTTCTCCTTGATTAGGACACTGTAGTGGTCTTTAATATGAGCCAGAAGTGAAGCCAGAAACCTCAGCAGCAGGCCAAGTAATCACTGAGTCACTGGATTGATTTGCTTATTGCACCTTGAAGGTTTGATTCAACACCTTCTGTGTGTAGAGAAGATTTCCCACCCGCGGCCATAAGAGCAGAATTTAATTTGGACAAATAGGGTGAATCTACTTAATTAGTGGGGATGGGATGCTCGTCTCTGCTGCTGTAGCTTCGGTTTATGATTTAAGCTGATAGGATGGTTGGAGTTTTACATAAAAATCTTGCCGGGTGCAGCTTTAAATTACTCTGAATCTAGGAAAAATACAGCCTGTGGGTGAAAGAGCCACCGAAGTCGTTGCTGTGTTTAGAAGATCCCAGGCGGAGTGCAGATATGGAAGTGCGGGGCGATGACAGCTGTTTGGTCCACAGGGCTTTTTTTGTGATAAGAGCAGTCAGTGTGGGAGGGAGGCAGTGCTGAACTGTACCATGCATCGACAGCCCTGTACAGGAGAGACCTGCAGGGATTAGAGACCATACTGGCAGAGAAGATACTTTCATGCCATGGAGCAATTACTGTATCTGCAAAGGTTGGAGTTTTTCCCTTTCTCAGACTGCAGACTTACATTAACCCAAGACACTTTAGATCTACAGAAATCAAATATGAAACATCGCTACAAAGTGACACCGTATGATTTACGCTCAGTCCGTAGACAGCAGCCATTTTGACATGAAACAACAGCATTAACACAGATGTTGCTAATAACGCTCATTTAGGCTCTGTTCTAAATGAAGCAATCCCCTTCCAGTGCGCCAGCATGAACAACAGCAGACCCTGGCTCTGTGAAACCTTTATGGAACAGAACCACAGTTAATGTCAGTCGTCACACCTGTGTTTACCTGCTATTTCCTGTTCAAATTGCCACAGTGGAAAAGGTCTGCTGGTAGGCAGCTGGCAGCAGCCGCACAGGCTGCACCCTCCGAAGTACAAAAAGCAGCATCACAGAAAAATCTTCACCAGCATCCAAATAGCAGGCTAATTTATCCACACAGCTGACTTTACAATTCAATTCAATTCAATTATATTTATTTATTTATATAGCCCAGAATCACAAATTACAAATTTGTCTCATGCCTTCTCTGATAATTAAGCACATGAAACAAGCAGTACAGGTGTTTCACTGGACTGTTCACCAGTGTGCACATGCAGCTTGTGACGGGCTCACGAGTCTGCACTGGTTTGATTTAAGTGGTTGTGAACCAAAAAGATTGAGACATACTGGTCGAGCTCAACGTTCTCACTCAGGACAAACTGAGGATACAAAATCAGTTGAGTTTGCTTCTCTTACAATTTGTCCGAGGTTTTTTCATAAAATGACTGGACTAAATAACTAAAAGCATTTTGAAGATGTCTGGTCTGTTACAATGGGCCCCTATAGGGTTATTGAGATCTATCCTCACCATGTCTAGCATGGCTGCATCATCTTCACAGCAGCCATTTTGACATGAAACAGCAGGGTAAAACAGGACAACTGTTACTGAAGACATTAATTAAGGTTTTGTTCTATCTAGGTCTAACAGCCAGGGTCCTGCTGTTGTGCAGACTCACTCACTGGGAGGGCTCTGCTACACTTAAATGGAACACAAACTTAGTTAATGTCATTAGTAACACTTGTGTTTACCCTGCTATTTGATGTCAATGGCTGCTGTGAAAAAGGTCTGCTGTACTTGTTTATATAAGAGAGGTATCTGGTCAAACCATCTGATTGGTTGAGAGCCGTGCATCACTTTATCTGTATAATTATGCCACAACAACTGTCACACTAACTTCTGGTTAGCCATCACCTACAGGTGATTGTGCCTCTGTGCAGCTAACTGAAACAGCATTCTCCACGTGGCTAACATTGGATATGTTTTCAAGGTGTAACCATTGGTTTGATTTAAGAGTCAGAAAAAGAAAAGGAAAACAAGGCAATACAGTTTGTCAGATTAGTGATTAAACTCCTCATCACAATGCATCACAGAAGATGAGTTGAAAAAAAAAAACTGGAAGAATTGAGGAGCTACAAGACAGATGGCATGGACCCCTCCGCTTTTTCAACAGTTGGCTAGGAAGTCCTGGAGTGAAGTTACAGATGTAACGTTGCATGTCTGTAAACAGTTGACGCCTCAGATTGGTTTATGCTGCTAAACAAGATTTAGTTTGGGGAACTATATTTTGTGATGGAGTGTTAAAATGGTAATCACAACTTTATTTCAGTTGTGATAAAAATAATTTTGTTGCTACAACATTGTACCTGCTGTATAAAAATGCTATTTACCTTAAACATTTACTGTGCTCTGTTGCTTAATATCATATGGTGTCACAAGTTTGAGGTGATGTTTTATATTTCGCTGTAGACTATCCTGCTGGAGTCTTACTTGTTTCTTTGGTCCCCCTCTACCTCGGTGCCACACCTCCACCAGCTGTTGGTTCATGAACCCGAGGTGGGGGTTATTATCTAATTGTGGAGAGGGGGGGGCAGAAGACTGTACATTTTAAATGTCTTGAGAAAGGTTAGAGGCTGACAAATAACATCTATTTCTGTGTTTGTGGGAGTATTTTCATCTTCTGATGCCCATAAAGAAACTGAGTCATTACAGCTGCATGCAGTAACATGATACAATGAAAACTAGGAAATAAATGAGATTAGAGCAGGGCTAACAGGGCTGATTAAACATGTTCAAAAGTTATTCCAGTACCCTAATTACAAAGTGTGTGAGTGACAATTAAATGTGAAAAAGAAGGAATCCCACTTTAATATGATGGTAAATGCACCAGTAGCTGCTGAGAGAAACAATCTGAAATTTGTTCATTACCAAAAATAGTGTAGTCATTTTGACAGCCAAATTTGCATTTTAGTTTTCTGACCGAAACATCTCAGTTTTAGTTTAGATATTTGAATTAGTTTTTGGAAATAAAAGTTGTAATTGAATTCTGCTGAATCATTTTCAACATTTTTCCCTCTCTGAATTCCTCATTAAATTGTGTGTGTGTGTGTGTGTGTGTGTGTGTGTGTGTGTGTTTAAACGTGGGTATGGGAAATTACAATATGTGAAAGATTACAGCATCTATGTAAGGTTGTACAAAACTGCCAATATTCACAATGAAAGGTCTACATTCATATGCACAGAGCTGACCAGGCGTGTATACATGCAGCACACAGCTCTTTGTAGTTTTGACACTGCTAACACCATGAACGAAACTTGTAAAGAGTGAAAATGTGTTTTTCAGAATGAGGCCGTGTATACCTTCAATCTTCCTGTCCCTTAAAACCACTAAATCTGCATTTCCAGGGGGCTGTGAAAATGTCTGACTTTGAGCTACCTTCTGTGGAGGCAACAGTTGTTGACATTTATTCCCTAATATCATGTCGGCTCAGACTGACGGCATGAGACGCAGGGCTCCCACTGTGGCTGATGTGAAAATCTTTCTTTTCCACAACTAAGCCAGAACACTTCAATGACCAAAAAATGTTCTTCCTTCTTTTCTAGTTTGTTAAAGTTGTTCTTCTGAGGAACTGAACATCCTGGCTTCCCAACTTTTAATGCAACTTTTAAAGAATATGTCAAACAAGTAACAAAATACATTTTGCTGTATTCACCTGTAACATGCTCCATTTGTAAAATCCCCTGACAATCTGTGATTTCCTAGGAGAACTTTTGAAATTCCTCGACCTTCCCTGTCTGCACTGCAAAAATCACTATCTTAGCAATTAATTTAGTCAAAATTTTCAGCCAAAAAAGGCTTTTTTTCTTCAAATAAGGTAACAAAAAATCCACTTGTTTCTGATGCAGTTTAACTTATTTAAGGATTTTTTTTTCTGGGAACAAGTATAAGTATGTTGAAACAGGGCAAAATAAGGCAAATCAGCCCATAGTATCAAGAAAATGACTCAAATGATTCAAGAAAATTCTGGAAATAATTTGCTTAACCTTGGAAACACGTGGAGATGGCAGATGTTTTACCTTGTTTGAAAAAAAAAACAACAAGATTTTGATATAGAATATGGAAGTAAATGACTTGTTATGATGGTGTTTTTTGCAGTGTGGGATTCACATCTGAAAATTCCATGATATTCTAGGTAGAACTGTGGAATCCTTGGGTAACAATTCTAAAGCTACCCTTCTGGATATAAATAAAACTAGCATTGGTGGTTCGTTTAGCTGTGCTATCAAATCACTTTGCTTTAATAAAATGCACATGAACTTTCCAACTAAGTCAGCAGTGAAGAAATATTCACATCAACAGCAACTCTCAGCTCATACCGGCCACATTGACAGTGTTGCTATGGCTACACTGTCAATGGCAACTCTGTGAGCACGGCGATGATGAGCACTTCATGCTTTATACACCTTGTGAATGTGTAGAGCCCTTTGAAAGTGGTGAAAACTGCTAAAAGCGTTTCAAAAATCAGCCCCCTTAAATGAAAAACCCACCCTCGGATACTCTCACGCTGTTAGATCTCATCAATCTGTGGTGTTCAGTGCGTTCCAGGAGTTATTTTGTGATGTGTACCCACTTTTCCATCAACGTGCCTCATCCACGTCTACTTTAGTTGGTGATTTTCTATGTTTGGTGGAATATGCCTTTCGACATTTCCCAGGGAGAGCAACTTGTTGCACTCAATCAGATGGTGGGCGTATGACTGTATAAATAGTTTGAAAGTGGGATCATTCAGTTGTGGGTTTTACATGTAGGTGAAGAGAGCAATGATGATAGCATAGTAAGAACAAGAGAGCAAGCTCTGTGTCTGCATTGCATTTTGGTAAATTAAGACAGGGCTGTCGATGGAAAATTGGTTTCGCTGCCTCTTCTAGGACAGATTTCTGCATGTATGATTATTGAACGTCAATGCAAAATGGAAGCCATTGTTCTTTGATTCTAAGGGTGTTTTCGCATTGGCCTTGTTTGTCTGATTGCATCGTACACTGGTGTGTTTGACCCCTTGGTGTGCTTTGTTTGGGAAGGTGTCAAATCAGCAGTCACGCTTGGGTCGGACCCAAACAAGTGGACTGAGACCTTTTTGGTCTCTCTTGGCTCGGTTAACAAACTCTGGAGTGGTTTGTGTGCGGTGTGATCAATACTCAAAGCAACTACAGGAAGCAGCATGTGTTTTGGGCTGAAGCAGCTCCCGTAGCTCACATATGCATTATTGGTTCATACATAATGACAGAAAGAGGCAACTTGGTGGCTTTAGAAAATAGCACATTGCCCGCTTGGTAAACCGCCCAAAGGAACACTGCAGTGATCTCTGTCAATGAGCTCCATCAGCCAAAGCTGCTGATGGAGCTTCATAACCTTGTTGGATATGGTATTGGCCAAATGTGCTTGCACATTAAAATGAGAGGAAAAATACATCCTCAAAGTAAATGCTTCTTTTCTCCACCTTTCAACCTCGTACGTGGTGATTTGTGTCTGACCTTGACCAGTGAGCAGGCAGACAGATCCTAAGGACTTTGTTGATTCATTGTGGTTAGTTTGAATTCTTTGCCATGTGAAATCAAACCGAATCTAACGAGCAATGCAACAAAGTATCATCTCTTCCTCTGATTCAAACTACAGCCAACGCATTAAAAGCCTTCAGGAGCTCACACTAGAGCTTGATATTTATGGCCAAACCCCAAAGGCCCCGACACGTTTGTTTCTGTTTGGCCTTAATTCCTGACTTTGTTGGTTGGTTCAGGTAAGGTTCGGGCTAGGCAGGGCATGCACTGACTTTGGCAGAACCCTAGAACAGTGCAGTATGCTCTGGTTTGAGAGGTTTTTGCTCTGGTTTGCAATCCTATAAGCTCTCAGCAGCCGCTGGCCTGCATATGATAGGCTATGGTGACTTGAAATCAATATAGACAGGAGCGTACTTTATGATAACAGACAGTCCTCTTCATGCCTGATGATTCTTCATTCCTCTCTCTCCTCAGTAACAACAGAATAGAATATCTTTATTGTCATTGTGCATGTACAGCGAAACTGAATGCAACCTTCTCAGTGTAAAGTTTAAACTTATAAAAATCAGTAAAATAAATAAATAAATAAATAAATAGTACAAAAGGGACAGAACAAACACTGAAAAAAAAACACATGCAGGGCATTCCACAGGTCTCATGTACTAAACTTGAAACATATTGCAAAAGTCAAGCCATAGCCACTGTTTTAGTGCTGAGTGTAGTTATTGCTTTTGAATAAAAGCTGTTTTTCAACCTAACCCAGTACGACTCCTCTCTTTTTGTCTGTCAAACCGTTTCATAGCCTGTTGGAATATGAGGGGGGAAAACGTTTAGTGAGAGATCAGCATCTAGTGAACAAATTAATTAACGCATATTTCAGGCTCCAGTTGGGCTCAGGCTGGGAAAAAGCCATTATCTCTCAGGTTTGAGTAGAAACTTTTTCAGGCAAAGGGAAATTTGGGCCCAAGTAAAGCTCTGACATCAAAACCTGACATTTATACTGCTGAGTTATTTAAGTCATAATCCATGACATTCTTGTTTTTCTTCATTTTTGCCGCACCTTTGATGCTACGTGGTGATTCTTTGGTGTTTCTGCACTCAGTGACAGTCAAAGTGTAGACATGGCTCAATGTCATGAAGATACTAAGGTCGCTTTCACACCTTACACCGTCTGTTTAGTCCGTTTGAGTCAAAACCCGGTGCCTTCATCCCCTTGGTGTGATTTGTTTGTGTCGGTGAGAACACCCTAATCAAACACCAATTTTTCAAACTAGAGGGCACTTCAAGTAGCTGTTTTCAGGTCAGTCCCAAGTGCACTCTGGAGCGGTCCATTTGAGGTGAGAAAGGTTACCGTGCAGTTATCAAGAAATCTGTGGCTTAAGAAAAGGATTTACTACCCTCTGTATTTAGTCGCTATCCCTCATCATGTGGATGAAAATGAAATCAGGACTCCGCTGTAGTTTGTCCAGCTCTACATTGGTAAAACTGATGGCAGTGTGTCAGACAGGTATCATCACCTATCAGAGTTACATATGTCTCTTACATTGTGTTTCATTCATCTTCCCAAACCCTTTGATTTTTTGCTTTGATGTGCAGACAAAAGGAGGATGGCTGTCAACATTGAGATCCATACCATTGCTCACACATTTCCTTAGAGTCTTTGCAGGCTGCTGGTTTTCTGCTGCATTCAGGTGGATTCAGAAAAAGGGGAAGAATGGGTTTACATTAGTTTACATTAATTATTTGATTATTTTTATTTAGAGATGGTCAATATGTTGACACGTAAGAGAAGAACATTTTCTCTTCACAGGCTTCCTTCTCAGCAATAATAAGAAAAGCACATTTTTTTTTCTTCACAAGGCTCCTTCTCACTTCATCACTTTGGTTTGCATGCCGTGGTCTGCTTTTATTTGAGCTGTGTGAAAGACATCCGAACCAAATGAATAAAGTGACAATGTGGCAAAGAACTTGTTAGTGCAGACCCCGCAAATGGACTATTAGCTGTGAAAGCGGCCTTTGTATAGATTGCAACAAATAAATGAAGAGCAACACCTGCATCACAACTCCTTGTCCATTTTCATGTGCCTGCTCTCTCCCCTCTCTTGTCCCTCAGAGTGCTTTGAATCTCTGGAAAGAAATAAGGATCTTCACTTCAGTTTTGGCTCAAAGATGGTTGTCTAAATGACTTATCCAAGTGATTAACAGCGTTTTGGTCTTTTTTTCAGTTTTCTACTGACAAACTTGAAGTTTCTGTAGGAGGCTCTCTTATGTTAGTTCGTCTGTGATTGGTATCGCCGCTTACCCAGCTGCCCGGTTTTTCCTCGGTTTATCCCACAATCAGAATCAGAGTGACTGAAACTATCAAACTGTGTGTTGTTGGGCTGCACATACAGCTACAAGTTAATTAAGTGTGATGCAGTTGCTTCAGATTTTATTAGATAATTGTACATTGTATTGGCTGATTTAGCATAGATGACTTCATCTGGACATTTTTCCCACGGCTGGAAATGACCTAAAACCCTTGTACATATTCATTCAGCTGTTTACACTACATGTGTCAAGCTCGTTTCTCTTGAAATCAAATTCAAATTGGGTGGAAGCCCAAAATGATAAGATGACAGTTAATCAGAAAAAAAAAAAAAACTGTCATCAATTCGCCGGCCCACCTCTACACTGCCTCAAGTCGCCGTTAGTGGGTTATAACAAGCACTTGGTACCTTTTTCTGTCAACATTATGCTTTCTTGCTGTGTAATGATGCCTTTTTATTCTAATCTTGTATGACAAAGTGTCAAACAACAAATGTACCCAGTGAGAATAAATGAAAACCAATGCGGTGCCTCTGTGTAAGCCCAAAATGATTGGTTGACATCTTTTTACAGTATCTACGCAGGATGCACATTTTGCCTGATTTGCCCCCCTACCTCTCTCAGAAATGTAAAACACATTCCGTCCTGTGCAGCGGAAGATGTTTCCCAGGAAACAGGCACCTGTGCAGACCAGTGAGAGTGAAAGCCTTCAGGATCTTGATATAGGTTGAATCAGTCTTGTCTTATGGCGATCAGCGAGCAAAACTGACATTTACGAACACATTATTCCTTTCAGCCGCCATCAAAATCCATTACAAGCTGCGATGGCAAATGTTTGACACCACGTCTCAACATCTACAGGTGGTGTGTTTTTCTCACAAAACAAGCAGCGGGTATCTGTGAAACCTGAGTGCAGTGAAGTGGGGAGGACTGCAAACAAGAGTTGAATGTTGAAAAAAACAGAGGCTCATGACTGTGCGTTGTCATGTAACAGCGCTTCATTAGTGGAAGCTGCTGAAAGATGGACATCATGTACCCGGGGTGGGGGGGGGGGGGGGGGGGGGGGGGCTATCGCTTCCCTGGGCTGCCAGCAGGGCCTTTGATGGGAAATGCCTGACTGTTATTTTTTACCCCAGCCCCCCAACCCCCACCCCTGTCACCCTCGTCTATCCATACATCCCTCTACCACCCCCCTCTCCAATTTCTCTAAACACAATACCTAGGCTTGTTTGAGGATTGCAGATTCCTGTGGGGGGAATAATAACAACAATAGGAGTCTGCCAGATCTGGTAGTGGTGATGGGCGCGCGCGCACACATACACACACGCACACACACACAAACACATGCCCACCCCAATTCTGAGGTCCCACTGAGGAGGAGACCAAGCTGCATATTCCCTCACTCTGCATGCACAGGCATAAGAAAGAGGCCATTCATTAAAACAAGTCCTTCTTGTTATGCACTCTGTCAGTGGCACTGGATCAGGGCCACTGCATGACCTCGCGACCATCATTCCTGCCCGTCACTGGAATGTGGACTGGTGTGTGTTAGTGCATGTGCGCACATATGTGTGTCCATTTTTTAAAAATTGTGATAAACTTTTTTATTCATTATTTTTTCATTCATTGTGTAAGACCATTTCATCTATTATGACAGATAAAAGTAAATGGGTACAAATCCATTGAGTATTCCCAAAAAAGGCACGGGGTAGAACCTGATAACATAACGTGAAGAAGTAACCCACTCACATTGCTCACCAGCCACTGCTGATGTGCCCTTGAGCACTGAGCTCGCAACTGCTTGCAGTAGCTGACAGCAGAGGCGTAGCAGAGGCAGGGGGCATGGTTGGTACATGCCCCCTTATTTCTGGGACCACAGCACCCCTTATTTTATTCCACCAAGAAATTGTTAGATTTCATCCAGTTTCTAAATAGTTCACCAATTGCATCTTTTTCTTATTTCTTTTTTTTCTTTTTTGTTTTTTTAATATTTGTGAGAGGGATCTGAATGCAGCCTTGATTTCTTTCTAGCAAAAAATTTTTAAAAAATTATAGCAGTGCATAATTATTTTAAAAATATATTTAAAATTGAATTACTGCAAAATTACATTCTAAAATTGTACTTGATAATGAATGAATGAATGAATGAATAAATAAATAAATAAATAAAAGGCTAACTTCTTAGGCTTCTTTTTTCCCACTTAATTTTAATTTTAAATATTCAACTATAATTATTACAAATATGAATTTCCATTTTCTGGGTAATTGTATGGAAATGTTCTTGTTATTTTTATGGTAATTTTCTTTTTTGTGTCATTTTGCAGTAATTTTATGGTGATGTTCTTGTAACTGAATTTTAAATATATGTATTTGATAGAGATTAGGTGATGCAAACCTGTTGATTTATTTTTATTTATTTTTTATGTTAAAAAAAAAAAACTTTTACCTCACTGTTTATTTTTTACTGTCAGTTATTTTTTTGTATTTATTTATTCATTTATTTATTTATTTATTTATTTATTGCCCTTTCTGCTTTATTTAATGCTGTAATACATGGTGCAGTACACACTCTACCAAGTGGGCCACCTGGGCACCCCACCCCCCCCCCACACACACCTGGCTGTCAGGAGGAGAGTGTGGTTGTACTGGTCAGCTCCCAGTGTGCACAGATGGGCAGTATTTCATAAAAGATAAAAAAAAAAAAAAAAAAAAAGCGATCATGTAAATACAGCTTAACACTCACACAGTGATTTTGTGAGCCCACACAACCCCCAGCATTTCTGTAAGCAGCTTCACACTCTGTCAGGTAAGTTTTGTTTGCAGTTGTGAAGAAGAGCAAGGACTTTGAAGTGTGCAGGCTAACAGTTAACTGGCTAGTGGCAACAGTACACTGTGTGTGATGTGAGTGAGTGGGCAAGCAAGAGTGAGGGAGTGGTGGGTTTGGACTGGCTTGGACCCTATCATGGTGGACAGAGGTGTGCTGACTGTGGCAGAGCTGGGTGAGCAGTATGAAATATGAATGCAACTGTGCATGCAAATTTTGCGATAAAAATAAATAATGCAGCAGTCCTTCAAGCAAAGTTCCTGACTATTGTGTAGATACATTTTGCTGATTGTAGTGACACAAAGGAGTTGCAGTTTTTTTCCAAGGAGCAGTGAAGGTGTTTCAGTCCTTTTCAACCAGCTATGGAGGAGGGAGCAGGAAACTGTTTGAATCCTCAATCATTTACATAATATGTTAAGAAATTCCCAATTTGTATGTGGACCTACAAAAAAGGTAATGCTTATAAACTATAAAAACAATATGCATTAAAAAAAAATCTGAATGTTACGCCATTTTGTACAAATTCAGAATGCCCAACATTACAAATGTATTTTCATGCCTTTTGAAAATACAAAATACAATATTTTAAGTATTTTGTTTTTTTATTTGGATACATTTATTTGAGGACTATTTTGTATTTTTAACAAGATACATTCTGATGTGTCTTTGCCCATCTCTGCTGGTGTGAATGTGTGGAACTTAATGAATGTGGACTGTGACCTTGATGGAAAGAAGCACGGAGGTCTGCCGACTGTCCTGGATAAATAAAGGTTAAAAAACAACTGCATTGATATATAGCTCATTGAATGGACGAGTCATATGATACAGTAGAAAATATATTTTTAGATTTATGAGTAATGTAATATATGTGGTTTGGAATTGATGTGAAAGGCTAGTGTATGTTGATGAATGGCATGTCTATCTGTATGTTGACCCTGGACAATTTATATCTGAAAAATGTCAGCTGAAGCTTGGCTGGCCTCTGACCACAGTGCTTCATAGTGAACGACAGCCATGCAGTGGCTCTGCAGCTATGCAGTGAGACATGGCTCACGTTTGCTGAAAAAAGAAACCTTAAATACCAAGAGATCTCACTAGTTGTCAGTAAATTTCACTATATTTGTAAAGTAACAGTTATACTGAAAAGACAATATTTCCTGCGAAGATTTGGTCTACATTTTTTTGCACTTAAGTCTGACTTTTCTCAAATTACCCTTTTGAAGGGGGAATATAGAAATATTTTAAAGTGACATTATTTTGACCATTTCTTTCAAAATGTTTTGCTCATATCTCTGTAGTGGACCATGTCACAGTAAGTCAACAAGGTTTGTCCTGTTATGTAGTTAGTAGTTATATTTACCGTCGAACATGCATTCATGTGTTCAATGAAGAAAACAAACAAGAGCATATTCAATCTACTTCTGTCCCTGTGATGGCTACTGCTCCTCTGCTGTGGACTGACACAGGAGTCTTCTGAACAAAACCAAATGCCCGTTTGCACTTGGTCGGCATATGTGCATTTTCAGTTCAGTTCTGACACACACAAGTGGCACTTTTTAAGTGATGTTAAACCCTCTTCAAGTGGATTAAGGCTGAATGTTAGCTGGGGGGAAGTCCATCTCAATGGCAGGAGGCTAACAGTTAGCATTTGGAGCATCCAGCCAGTATCCAGCACTCAGTAACAATGAGAGGAAGATAGCACCACTACTGTCCTACAGAACAGCTAGAACAAGATCAGATTTTTCCAAATGGTTGAACTATCCCTTTAGGTTCACGTTTTAATCCTATTGTGCTTTATAAAGCAAAGCAAGTTTGTACCAAGGGCTTTACCTTTACCCACTTGACTAATGTTGCACAATTATGGTAATTTAGCGGAGAATATTTTTGTTTATGTATTATATTTTATATTGTTGTTTTTTGAGTCTTAGAGACCGGTATGCTACTGTTAAAATTTCCTGCCTGACCTGAAAGCTCCTCAGTCTCCTCAGAAGCGACAGACGTTGCTGCTTTTTATAAATGCCATCTGTGTGCTGAGTGAAGGTCAGGTGGCGATCAATATCTGTACCCAGGTAGCGGAAAACCTGTACCTGCTCCACTTCCTGCTCCGCCAGTGTTAGTGGCCTCAACAGGGGGTGGGGGGTGTCGAACACCCGACGCCCTCCACAGCACAGCTCCTTTGTCTTGTGAACATTCAGTTCGAGTGAGCTGTCCTCAAACCACTGGGCCATAGTTCCAACATAGTGCATGTATGAGCACAGTGAGTCCTCATCCGTCACACATGCTATCAGGGCCATGTCATCGGCATACTTTAGAGTCCATCTCTGTTGCAGGTTATTTGATTTGTGTATATTGAAAACAGAATAGGTGATAAAACACAACCCTGTGGTACCCCACTGTTTAAAAAAAAAATCACCAGATTTAAAACCATTCACTAAAACACATTGAGGTCTGTCCCTTAAAAATTCCCTAATCCATAAAATCAGAGATGAGTTGACTTTCAAGACGCTGCAGGAGTGTGTTTATGTTAACAGTATTAAAAGCAGATGAAATATCTAAAAATAAAATCCTAACCAAGGAGTTATGAGAGTCCAGGTGCTTTGACACAGTGTAGGTAGGTAGGTAGGTAGGTAGGTAGGTAGGTATACTTTATTGATCCCAAACTGGGAAATTCACACGTTACAGCAGCATCATCAATAAAAAACATAAAATAAAATTAAATTTAAAATTAAAAGTATATACAATAGAGACTAAATATACGAAATATATACACTAAAGACAATAAGGGCTAAGTATATACAATAAACTAACCTAAGAATATGAGATGTTTAAGTTTTGAAATGTAAGATATACCGATGGCAATAATAAATATGAAAAATGAAATATACAGATAGTAGATGGTATGGCACAGGGTAAGCTTGAAACCATGGAACCAGGAAAACCAGAAGGGTCAAGGTTTTCAGCCTTGTTTTCCTGATTCACAACTTGCCAAACCTGCGGCTGTCCTGACAGTACACCACATGTTTTTTCTCTGTACTATTAGTTTGAACTTACAAACACACACGCTTTGAGACGACAAAAATTTGCTTCACCATTTTCTCCATTTTATGTCAAATCGCATTCCCTTCTCTTGGGCAATTCGTGGGGTCAGTCAGCCAGGATACATCGAGGGTCAGGTCCAGCATATCACCGCAGTGTTAGACCAGTATTTTTAGACAGAACTGTACATGATCCTGAGACAGGCAAGTGATTAACATTTGGTCCAGTTCCTTACCCTAACCTTATCCAGAGAAAACCCACGCCGATTCTGAACCATCTCTAAGCAATTCAATCTAACCAAAGAACTGTTGTTCTGAAGCTGTGCCTGCGTACATCTAATGGTCTCTTCAGAAGCTAAGTGGCACGCCACCTGTGTACCTGTTGGACTTGTGGGGTTTCAATGCACTTTTCATGTGAGTTGACAGGCACTCACATGTTTGGTGAGTAAACACCAGGTGCTCTACGTGTGGTAACCGTGGAAACAGCTTCTGTGCACTACTGTATCCCCGCCAGACAGTACAACTGTTTCTTTATAGACTACAGCAACATATTAAAGTATATCTTCTAGAAAGACTGAAAGAGTCAAATACTAAATAACATAACTATTAACTTTCAAATTAGTTTAGTAAGTTTAGTAATGATAGTGAGTCGAGTCGAGTTGAGCTGAGTTGAGTTAGCCAGCTAATTCTCTGTGCCCACTTGTCACTCCACCGGACGGACTGCCCATGCCTCCCTACCTGCCTGCTCGCCTCTGGTTGAAAATGAATTACATAAGCACATCAATCCCCCTCTGTCTTTTAAGCCCTTAAAATTGTGGCTCTAAAACTGTTCTAGAACTATAACTCCTTTCTCTTAAAAAATAGGTGCTGATACAACTAAACTGCATTCTTGATTACGTTTGTCATGCATTACAAGAATGTTTGTAGTCACATAGTTTGAAGCCCACGCTAGGATGCAAGTGAAGTGGTGGATGGGTAAAACAACAGACTTTCACTCAGGTGACCTGAGCTTGAGTGCAGCATAAAGGGACGGTGACATTCTTTTTGTTGGAAACATTACATCCTGCAACAAGTGTTTTTTATGCCTGAACTTAACCTTTGCCTAACCTTAACCAAGTGTATTTTATGCCTGAACTTAACTTTTAGTAACCAAGTAGTGTTGGTGGCTAATGGTAACAAACCGGCTAAAAATTGTCTGACATAATAGGCAAGATATGCTGATTTGAAACATTTTTGTGATATGTAATCCAGTACAAGATACAGTTTGTGCTAAACAAAATTAAGAATGCAGTTGAATTGTAATTTTTAGGAGACAGGGTTGAGAACTGCGCATGCATATGTCTTAAACTTCTGAAACTGTTAGTCTAGAACAGTGGGGGCTCTCCGCATCTGCAACTCCATGATATTGAGTCAGCCAGACAATGAAATTCAATGTAGCATGTGCTACAAGCTGAGACGTTTTCAAATTATTGCACGCAGAAATATAGTTTATCAGAATCCCAACCCTGCCATAATCAAACCATAACAAATAAATATTGTCTTTTTGTGTTATCAATTCAGTGTAATTTTAACTATTGCTTGTTTTTATTGTCGCTGTTTTTGCGTGGACCCCCAGGAAGATCAGAGACCACTTTCTGGAAGCTAATGGGGATGCAAATAAAGAATAAATGTGGTAACAGTTATGGGACATTCAGCTGGTGTACAAAAGCTTAGTACTGCAGCCATTTCAGATGCATCAACTCTACAGGAAATGAAAGCAGCACAGGCTCTGAGATACATCAGCACATGGAGATGCTGGATCCTCTAGCATGCATCAAAATAATATCCCCTGTTCAGTGGTGGGTGTGGTGGGCTCGGGGCCAGGCCTTTCAAACACATTTAAATGGTTTTCTCCCTCCAGAGTGTCATGCTGTATTTTGGGGGCCGCGGGGGCATTTAGCAGGGGCAGATAAATAATGATCACAGAGGGGCTGATTTCCTAATACTGATGTATGGCTGTGATGGGACAGGTGCTGGCTCCACAGCTTCCCAGCACCATGCCAATTAATCTACTCTGTCATGTGACGCAGCGGGCGGGAATTACCTCACACTTCCACTATAGCAGTGTCCATAGACCATGGTCCATATCTCACACACACACACACACACACACACACACACACACAGCACAGGACAAACAGTATGTGCTCTCTTTTCCTCTCTCCCATGCTACTTTCTTTTGTACATAAACATAGACACGCATTTTTTCCACCCCTATTTATCCAGGGAAAGTTGGCAGAATGCCAAGCTTTTTTTTTTTTTTCACATTTTTTTTTCTGGATTTAAACCAGCAACTTTCTCTGCACACACAAAAAGGTCTAAATTACAACCACACATGTTCAGTTTCAGCTCTTCTAAACAGTTAACCCCAGCGGGCGAGCAACCACATTTCATACACTCCAAGCTTTTCCCAATCTGTTCGTTGCCACACAACTATCTGATCCAAACCATATGCGATTCATCTGAGGGTGCTGAGCCTCCATTAATCTCATCGCTCGGCCTGGCGCCACGCGACGAAGAATTATCTCAGTGGGTCCGACCTGCTAGTAAATAATTGGAGCAGAAAAGTGATCCCACCTCATTAATACAGCTTGTATTAGCATCAGTCACTGGCCTACTTAGTGTAGAGCCTGGCCCGCTGTGAGGCCAAGGTGCAAGGAAGACAGCCAGACACCGGGAACTGTTGATGAGCCACAGGGCTAAAGCTGCTATCTGTGTAGAAGTATGCCTGTTAAAAAAAAAAAAAGAAAGAAAGAAAGAAAAAAAAAAACCCTCATAGGACTGATTTTTTTTTTCATTTATTCACCAGTTTTTCAAGAATTGGCAATCCAATCTGCAAAATTCTTGTTTGCATCTTCTTATATGATTAAATATTAATCATTTAAATGAATTAATTTACATATATTTGTGTGTGTGTGTGTGTGTGTGTGTGTGTGTGTGTGTGTGTGTGTGTTTAATTTATTTAAAGGCAATCTATTACTGAAAACCACCATAAGTTTTTGTTCATATCTACTTGTTGAATGTTCTGTTTACAACACAGGTGACTGCGATTTTTTTTCTTAAATTACTTGTACATGACATATAAGAAAAAAACACATATTTGTGCAAATGCCTCTTGCGTGATGCCTAGTGTCTTATAACTAATGTTGAGCAGGCCTGGCACATGCTGCTCTTACCTGTAGCATGTAAGATCACTGTCATTTTAAACATTAAAATGTTTTCTTCAATGTAACAAATCAAAAATTTGAGCAATTAAATGAGTTCCAGTATTTGGATAAAGCTCCTACTTTGCGCTGTATTGCAAATTATACATCACTGTTATCATACAATAGGCTGTTAAGGATCTGAGGATGCAATAAGGGTTTGGATATGCAGCCATTTGCTGATATTTTCACATTCATCACAATATTACAGAACAGAGCAAAAGCAGGCACTCGCAGTTCAGAGGGAAAACTAATCAATTATCACTATGAATGCTGAAAACCTTTTTTTTTTTTTTTTTTTTTTTTTCAATTTTACTCAACCCAAGAAGCCAGTCTATTTTGTGTCTATAAATAATGCCTTTTGAATTTCCTCTATGATTACCATCCATAGTGAGAGAAGAAGCTATGTCGAACACAGTGTTGCTACTAAAGTACTGTACTTACCTGACATTCAGGGCTCTTCACTGCCTAATGCACTCTGACTCTCAAATCAAGCAATAACACCTGGATAGCTAGGACACAAGTTCACCTTGAAGATCAACACAGCCTTATCTGCAGTGATGACTTGGTCTTTGACACTGTACACAGAATGCTGACATCTAAGACTTGAAAGAGCGCACTAATTAATATTGTGCTATCACTTTCAGCTATGCTAAGGCCCACTTGTCTTTGGAGTTCATTTCCAGTCTTGTCCTTAGTGTTAACCTGGAAGCTGTGTGGCCTTGGAAGCAGTAGAAGTGGCTTTGCTTTGCATTATATGCATGTTCTGATCAAGTTTTATGTCCTACCTTAAAGCAATATATTTCAAAAAATATTTCCACTTTTTAAAAATGACAAACCAACAAATATTCATATATTCCACTCCATAACATATTTTCCAGTATATCCTACTTTATTGTTATGAACACTCATCACTATGCTGCATTCAGTGTTGCTGAAATCAGAATGATCAATATGATAAAACTGTTTTCAGATTTTCAGTCATTCTGAAATCAATATCAGAACAGGCCACATTTTCCCAATGAGTGCCATCTGAGGCTTATTTTCAAGTGCTTTTTTTCAAGTGGCAAAGGCCTTTTTTCATCCATCCTAACAGAACTGCATTCACACACAATGCAATTGTTAAGATATGCCAGTTGCACGTTGGATTTTCACCAAAAATGTATCATGGCCACTGCCACACTCAGTTTTGACCAATCAGTGTGAAAAGTAAATCACATCTCCTGTGCCACATGAGTAACCTTTACACACAGTTTATGATGTCGACCCAACTAAAATCTTGACCAGCTGCACGCAACTCCATGCAAAATTGGACTCGGTGCATGCAATGTATGCAATTTAAAAGTTGTAAAGTTATGTTATTTCTATGCAGATTGAAGCAGTAATTACTGGGTAATTACTGGAGTAAGTGTCACAACAAGGTAGACCTATTTGGGTATTAACAGATGTACGTTACATTAAAGTCTTGTCATCTTAACTCTCATGAGCAATATAAGCTACTGGAAAATTAGGGCAACAACCTTAAGAGGGGCTTCTTGGATCCTGGGGGGATTTGACTTAAAAGCACCATGGAGCACATTAAAGAATAAAGTAAATCCCAATTTCCCGACAGGGATCAAAAAAAGTGTTTGGGATTCTGATTCTAATTCTGAAATCATTAGAACTACTCAATGGTGGCATGGACTTTACAGCATCAATAGGCTGATTTGGGTCAAGTCACTGAATTAAATGTAAACCAACACCAAGGCAAGATTCCAGGCACATTAAACACCAAATATATTCAAAATCTGAATTTTGAATGTATTGTGAGTTATTGTTCAAATTCTATTGGGAAACCTGGACGCAGTAACCTCCCAGGGTGCAAATGCAACATTATCTGGCATTGTCGGCACATTTTCTTTAGATGAGAGCACATTAGGCAAACATGGACATAATTTAATCCATTCAAATCTCAAGATATCAGAGAGAATGAAAAAAAAAATTGTGCACATGTGGAAGGATTTCCTGATGTTGATTTAGTATGGTGTGGGCCCAATTTACTATTTCATGTGCAGGAAATTTACAAAAAAGAATTATATATGGGTTTCTGTGACTTGGCCATTTCCCTGATGTAGTATTTAATCCTGGTTTATATGCTGACATACATTGATCAGCTGTAGCCTACCAGCTCTGAGATATTCACTGTGCCAAGAAAAGTCGACATTATTTGTGATTTCCTTTTGTCTTGGCATTTGGTTAATATGTGAGTCCGCAGAAAGACAGCCGTATGTGTCGTGAGGTGGAATTGTGGAGTATTAGGACACATGTAGGTCTGCTTTCTGTGGCTCAGTCTTCTTTGTGATTCTTTGTAGTTGTTTATTAGTCAAGCCTTCCACTCTAGTGAATAAATCTATCTCCTCTGACTTTCTTGCAGTCTCTGTATTCCATCTGTCCATGCTTCGGGTTTTACTTTGTTCCCATGATCTCTCCTCCTGCTCCTCTGCTCCTGGAGGAGTCATGGGTTGTGGCCAACCTCTGAGGCTCTGCTGGATCTGAGATCAAGCTCTTCCAGGCTATGGCCCTCAGGCTCTCCTCTGGCCAGAGCCTCCATTCCAACCCAGTGGATCACTATCTGGCACTCTGTTGGCCTAATGCCCTCATCCTCTTCCTTCCTCTCTCTCTCTCCTCTCCACTCTCGTCTTCCCATCACTTCTCCTTGGTGCCAAATGGAGATCCATCATATTTCTTCTACTATTTTCGTCCTTCTCCTCTTTGTCGTCACAGTTTCTTTCTTCATTCCAGTGCTGATTTTTTTTCCCTTTAAATTTCACAAATGAGGAAGCAAACCAGGATGGATATCCTCATTTGCTTCCTTCAGTTTATCTTCCTCTTTCTCATACTGCTGTACTGTCAAACCCTTAAATTAGTTTTATGTGCCCAAATCCTCACACAAGTGTCTTTTCTGAGGTCGTAGAGCTGGGTATCCACACATCCTTAAGAATATGAAAAGGTTTTAAATCATCTTAAAACACCTTAAAAGCCTGAGTTTTTTTTTTTTTTTTTTTTTTTTTTTTTTTTTAACCCTTTAATTAATAGTAATCAATCAGAGATAAGCTCATGTTGATAGCTTTGCTTTTTTGTTTTGGTTGTTGAAGGGTCTAAAAGGGACAGGTCACCCATTTTGAAAAAAATTACCTCCTAGCTCTTATACAGGACAGTGGTGGTGATATTGTGCATTTTAGTTTGAGAAAGCAACACTTAACTCTAAAGTGCTGTTAAAGCTTGGATTTGGGTTATTTTTCAGAATGTTAGCTGGGGGGAAGTCCACCTCAGTGGCAGGAGGCTAACAGTTAGCATTTGGAGCATCCAGCCAGTATCCAGCACTCAGTAACAATGAGAGGAAGAGAGCACCACTACTGTGCTACAGAACAGCCGGGGGAGTGAAATAATAGCTAATTTTTCAAAATAGATGAATCCATCCCTTTAAGTTCAATTTTCTATAATGAAAAGGTATTAAAAAAAAATCTTAAATCTTATCTTTGGCCTTCTGAAATCTGAACACACCCTGTCGGGCCATTATTCCTACCTGTCCATTTTTGAGTTCATCCACATCCACTCATCCATCCATCCCTTTCTGCTTTCTACACTCCTAGCCCTCATTTCATTCTCAGTTTTTCTCATTTGTCTTCCAATCTTGACTGCTGGGAAGCCACTGGGTGCAGCAGCAGAGTTCAAATGGAGGTTTACCCTGAAGACCCTTCAGGGTCTTGAGCCTGCAGAGATGTTAGATACCCCCTCAACAGAGCGGGAGGCTGGAGAGTTCATGTGAGGTAAAAGGAGAAAAAGCTGGTGAGAGCCTAATCTCTCCACTAAAGTCTGTCATGGCTATGTGCTCTCAGTTGCATAAGAGTAGGAACTAGCTTTCAAACTCAAATTGCTCTGACTGCCAATGTGCAGCTCAACAAAGCTGATATGGGAAAAATGCAGCAGGACTTCAAAATCTTAGCCAACAAAGAAAAAGATTCATTAAGACGCCGCTGCGGGTTCAAACTCTGAACTGAAAATAATTGTGAGATAATACTGCGGGAAATGTCATGTTTGCTCTCTCTCAGTGAGACTTTCACAGTGAACCAGTCATTTGCTGGATGGGAAATGCACTGATCAAACTTTGGAGGAGGCACTTGCCACCCCCTCTCTATTGGTATGCACGATTTTCACCTTCTGACCCACCCATCATGGTTTTCTGGGTTCAGATATTGCTTGTTAACATCAGCGGTGGTGTAAGATGACACTCACAGTTTGGGGTGAGGGAGTGCTGTATGCTGATATCCACACTGGACTCTGCCTAAAGCTATGAGTAAATTGGCTCGTCCTCTAAGGGGCATCATTGCCGCTGTCTCCACAACCATCAAGTCAGTCTGGCAATAGACAGTCACAGGTCCACGTAATGCCTATCAGTTTCATTTCCGAATTCAAAAGCCATCGCAGAGAAAGATGAAACTGAGACATTGTTTTTGTTTTTTTGTTTTTTTAAACTCAAATCTGAGGCAGGTTGATGGTTGGGTCAGTGAGCTCCAGATAATGTGCCAGTTAACCCTCGGAAACCTGAGCAGATTCACTTATTTTCCAAAAACATGAGCTAAAGCCAATGAACACATTAGCAGGAAGTGGCCTCAAAACAAGCAAGCAGTTCAAACTTAGAATAGAATAGAATAGAATAGAGAAAATAACCAGAAAATTTGCCCCAAAAAGGAGAAAAAATTGTTCTGAAATAGCAATTATTATAATTATAGATGTAAAATTAAATTTGAAGAAAAACACTATAAAATTACCAAAAAAAAAAAGGAGTAAAAATTACAAGAGCCTCTCAACCTCTAAATAAATAAAATAAAATAAAATGAATTAAAGAAAGAGGGTGCAAAATCAAAGTTTGCCTGCTGGCTCCTGGGATTCAAAGGGTTAACTCATAACTCCTCCTGCTTGGTGTCACAGACAAATACTTTAATCACTTTTTTTTTTAAACAAAATAAAAGAAAATTCTATTTATATTTGTTTTTGTTTTTTTTTTTTCTATTTTTAGTTTTGAATTAGAAAGTTAAATCAAAAATATGCAGGCTTAAAAGCAGTGGTGTAGTCTACTTTATTCTAGTGGGTATACGCGCGCGCACACACACACGCGCGCTTTCTGAAACGTTAATGTTAGCTCCAGCTGTAAGTATCCCCCAAGGCGGCACCATACAACTTCACTGCTTCAGTAGTTTACATAGGGTTCACGTCACGCCTGACGGAAGCCCCTATGGTCAAAAAGAGCCCGCTTCGTAACACAGAGAAGGCAACTTTATGAACGGGAAAGTGAATGTTATATCCAAAAAAAACAAACATGCTGATATGCATCTCTGCGCATTTTGAAGTGGTTATATGGAAATTCGGGACCTTTTCTAGTGGGTATACGGCGTATACCTGCGTATCACATAGACTACACCACTGCTTAAAAGGAATACATCAAAACTGATTAAAAAAAACCATCAGCTGTTGTGCGACAAGTAGATAACTGTTTAGCATATTATGATGCATATGCTAACATGTTTGAGATTATGCTACACTGCCAGCCAACATTTTCACTGGGTGATGACATGCTACATAAATACTAGATGCACACAGGTGTACTCCACACCAAGTTAAACTGATCAAAGAGTTGATTTCGTCTGAAAAAGACAATGCCATTTAGCCAAATTGTGAGCTTTGATAGAGAGCGACCTTCAGCGAGCGTCTAAGATCTCGGCAGGGAAGCCCCTTTGAAGCCTGCTGTGGATGTAAAAATGACGAGTGCAATATAAGACTGTGGCGTCAGTGGAAGACAACGGCAATCTACAAAGGAATGGCAGCTTAAATGTAGGGAATGTGCTGACGCAAACTGATTTCAAAGAGAATGGAGGAGAGAGAGATACATGGAGGAGGAGGACAAGGAGAAGAGCGATGGTGTCATTATGGGCTTTAAGGAAGAAAGAAAATGTTCAGCTCCCCTCACTTACCCCACAACCCTTCCTCTGGTGGACCGGCGGCTCTATTACGCGCTTGGCTTTTTTTTGTTGTAAAATGTTAGAAAAGTGCTTGCTCAAGGACACTTCGGCACATTCTCTTGAGGAGCTGGGGATTACACCAGGAGCCCTCCGATTACCAAACTACCAGTCTACCTGAATGGTTGAATACGTATTGACTCAAAACATTTAATTTTTGTGACTGGAAAAAGACTGTGAAAAAACAAAATCCAGTTTGGTTCTCAATGATATTGTGTGCAAATCAGCAACATATACAAAAATCTTTCTTGAAACCATTGTAAAGGACCATATGAGTGATTTTGAATGTTTGGTCCCTTTGCTAGAATTTAGCCACATTTTACTTTTCAACAAACCATTTTGCAAATCATGCAAGAGTGTTTAAGATTTCACAACATGCAATCAGAATTCCTCCATTTTCAAATTAGAAGTTATGGTTGAAACAGCCGCCTAATCTTCTGCCTCTGCAGCCATCAAAGCTGATGTTCATAAACCATGGAACTGATAATTGGCTGTGAGAACTGAATCTTTTCCCAGTGGACTATTTTTCCGGGTGTAGGGAGCATTTCACTCTGCCCAATTTCAAGTCCTGAAAACCCAACAGTGCTGCTGCTTTAAGGAAAACTAATGTGGAGGACTTTATTCCAGTGATGGAATACTGGTGTGAAGAAAGTCTGAAGTCTCTGAAAGTTCATTTTCATGTCATAGTGGAATGAATGATATTGGAGTTCTGCAATACAACTGTTTGCTTCGGGGAAAGATTAGAGGAAATATAAAGTATAAAGCCTACATGTCATAGGTATTAAGTGGTCTTTTAACTTCTCAGCTTGCACAGAAAATGCCTTGAAAGTCTTCCTGTGTAGATTCACCTAATGCCTCCATTTGTCATGACAAGAGAACGAAAGTAATCACACGTCTAGAAAAACGGGGAAAATTACATTTCAAAAACAAACTAAAATGACCTTTAATAGATAAAATTAATAAAAGGAAGGAAAAATGATATTGTGGTTCTAAAATATGACCGCTTGCATAGGGAAAGGATTGGCAGAATTGGCAGAAATACATTTTAGGCCATAGTAGGCCAAACATGAAAAATCAGTGGTATGGTGCTTTGAATTCACGCTCCAACACCACAAAACTCAGGGAAGAAGGTTGAATATTCCATGAGGACATTGTCTCTGTCGCTCTCCTCAAAACACCCAAATAAATGGATGATTGTGGGGTTTTTTACTTGGTTGATAATCCACCCTTGACTGAGCCTCACCCTCATTAGAGAAACCCGATGCTGATTGAACCGCCAGTCACCCCTTAAAGTCCTGACAAAACCCTCTTTGTTGTTGTGTCCGTTGTTGGGGCCCGCCGCTGTCTGGGATCTGCCCGACTATTAATAGTGATGATGCAGGCAGAGGCACTGGCGCTCAGAGGTCGAGTCACGCTGCAGGATTGCAGGCTCGAAAGGAGGCATGTGGTGTTATCCCGGGGCAAAAACATGACAGGCAAATTGTAAATAAATAAGCGGGAATGCATGCATGAAAAATGTATTGGTGTTGACGCTGTGTTTCCAGGGCGTTGGGCTATTAATGTGGAAAAAAAAAAATTCCTCCTTACAGTATGTTCAAACCTAATATCTTCACCCAGCGGGGTTCAACAAAGCAGACAGGCTCTTTCGAAGCACCATTCAAAATAGCTGTGGGCTTCCTTGTCAGCGCCCCGGGTCAAAGTGCAGTGTGTTACGGATGGTACACAGCGCCACACTTAGAGAGGGGTCAAGAGGGAAGTCAAAACCCTGCGAGGCTGTGTGGGGACTTGGTGTGACACTGTAGTGATTTTCCCTGTCCAGGACAAATGGTACAACCCTGTGCACTGCTGCCACCTTGATACAGGCAGCTGAAGCAGCACCTGACTGACTGCACATGCTGGAGCAGCTCACGAGAGGCCAAATGTAAAATAACCAGTGCCAGAAAAGTTTTAGAATTCAATAGAAATATAAAAAAGTATGAAACTGAGGGAAGTTGCAGGATGTTTTCTCGTCGTCTAAAAACACAACCGTCACATTTAAATGAAAGAAAATTGTGACTCCCTAGCACCTAGAATCTAATCTGGAGACACTCATTCATGATTAATGAGCCACAGCCTGCTGATTGGCTGGTGAGCTTTGGTAGCCCCCATCCTCCCCCGCGGCACTAACAATGATTGCCCCACAGCACTGCTGAAGTTGGGGCAGGCTGATGCTAATTTAAGAGTCTAAGTGACTGTTTGACTTCTGATGAAGCCCAGTGGTGACAAAACGACCAGGGCCGATTCTGATTGGCTTGTTTTTCTGGTGACATCATTTCCCACAGGGAACCTCGTTAAGTAGGAAGGAGTACCAGCAGCTCTTAACATTATTTAAATCTCACCCAGACTGCAACAGCCATGCAGAAACTAGATAAAAAAAGGAATAAAACACATACAAACACACACACACACACACACACACACACACACCCCATCATCATCATCACTGTTCACATTATTCAGTGTCTTTTGAAAAATTCTTGAAACAAAATTGGAATTCAGTTCAGTAGATCTTTACTGTCAAATTTGAAATATGCTTTTTTGTTTGTTTGTTTTGTTTTGCAAGGTGTTAAGAAATTAATACATATACATGACCGGTATGACAAAATAACAATACAGCAGATAAAAGCAGCAAATCAGATAAATGCAATCGATAAAAAGCTTATACACAGTTGTCCTTCCCAACTAATCTCTAAATTTCAAGCATCTTTGCAGCTTAGGATTTAATAGGCTTACAGGTTTGGGAAAATGGTATTTTTACACACATTCTGAGTTGTCTAAATACATTTTTGCTCTTTTTAGTGGCAGGGTTCTTTCTCATTTTGTGTTTGTCAGTCAGCACAGCAGTGGAGTGGATGCTCTATTCAGAACAACCCTCTCACTGTGTCTAACCAGCCTACCTTGGGCTGAGGGTTGAGCCAGATTACTCTGAGGCAAACTGATTACTTTCGGTTTTTGAATTTGCCTCCAAAATTGCATTGGAATGAGGGTATCATCCAGCTATGGTTAACAACTGCCTCTAGTTGTGTAGCGTGTAAAAAAAAAAAAAAAAAAAAAAAAGGCTGAAGTAACCAACAAGTTAAAGCCCTATTTACAGCATTCATATGAATAAACTGTTTTACCACCCTCCTTCACAAAGTGATGCAACACAATAATGATTCAGCCATGAAAGCTTTTCCATTTGTGATTCTAAGCACTCGGCATCTGGTTGCTCTTTCTTGGGGAAGAAATCCTGCACAGGAAATGATGCGTTTTACATTTCTGGTTTTGTCTGGAATAAACAGAGAAAGAACTGGGTTGTTAGTGTGAGCAGAAATAGCCACCATGGCTGAACAGACAAAGAAAAGAGCACCACCCACAGAAAATCAAACTCCATGAGTGATAAGTGCTTAAAGAGGTAGTTAGGGTGGTAGGTGGTAAGGTGGTACAGTAGGAGTAGTTAAGTTAAGGTGGTTATTTTTCAGAATGTTAGCTGGGTGGAAGGCCACAATGGGTGAACTATCCCTTTAACTCAAAAGCTGTGGAGACAATAAAAACAAAACTATAATATTGCCACTTCACCATAAGCACTAGCCTTCTTTTAGTAGTTGCAGTTTGATCACGCTGACTGTCTTAAACACAACTAAACAAACTAGATGTCCCTCCTTATTTTTTTTTCTTTGTAAACAGATTACTGTAATCCGGTTACATATACGGGTAATCCATTACTCTGCAGCCCTGAACATGCTCTGTTTAATCCCATCGAGCCGTGGCGAGCAGCTGTCCAGGTTACTGAGAGGTTAGAGTCTAACCAGCCAGATTACGGTGACACCACACAAACAAGCAGTGCTAAACCGACATCATCATGCTCTCACCACTGTCAGCCATGGAGTCCACCCATACTCTGATGAGCTGCAGACAGATTTAGTCTGCATTTTAATTTAATAGATTGGAGTGGCAAGTGGTAGCAGATGTGCTGTTTGGCACCAGGCATTTTGACCAACAGAGCTGTGAATAGAGAATATGAATGAACCACAGACTCTCAGTGTGTGTGTGTGTGTGTGTGTTCATACATGTAAGAAATGCCATTATTATGTTCCTAGAGCAGGGGTCTTGACATTTTTTCATGTTCTGAAAAATGAACTGAACACAAGAACACAAAAAAATCTGATCTTGAACTATGCATCATTGATCTGATGTTTAAATATATAATTCTGATATAATTCTGATAACTAATAAATATGTAATTAAAAAATATTAATAAATATAGTTTTCTTGCAATGTTTACGTTTTTGCAAAAAAAAAAAAACAACAACAAAAAAAATTCCCCAATTTTCTGGTTATTATCATCATTATTAGTAATAGTAGTAGTAGTAGCAGTAGTAGTAGTAGTATTTTGTTGTTGTTGTTTTGCTCATGTTTTGCTAACGCTCTGGTGACTTTTTGTTCCAGAAACTTTTTGAATTTGCTCAGGTTTCAAAAACCTAAACTGTTTACATACTGTTCATATTTGAGCACTGTCAAATTGCAGTGTGATTAAACCAGAAATAAGAAAATGTGGAAATAATCCCTCATACATTTTTTGCATTTTGACAATCTCTAATGAATTAAATTACAGTGATGAGGACCCCCCTGGAGGCCCCACAAGGACCCCTGGGGGTTGCCCCAGACCCCTCTTTGAGAATTGCAGATCCAGAGATAGCATACTTGAGGGTTTCCTTGAACAGAAGTGTCTTGTATGGTCTTACTGGTTTGAATGAGAAGAATTACACTGATGCTTTATGTGAACCGTTCCCAGGAAATAGCTCGGTGTAGAGCAAAAACCAAAGCTTTGTCAACACAGCTCTGAGTGTGTGTGTGTGTGTGTGTGTGTGAGAGAGAGAGAGAGAGAGAGAGAGAGAGAGAGAAGGGTGGGGGGGCAGAGACAGAGAGAGAGAGACCAAAAGAGAGAGATGTTTTGTGTCTGTATCTGGATGTTTTTTTGAAGGTGAAAAAGTTGGGCAGCGTAGTGCCATATGAGCCATTAAATTAAAAAAAAAAAAAAAAAAAGAGAGCCATGTACAATACATGCAAGAAAAAAAAAGTATTTCTCAGAAGTCAAACAAAATTATGCATCTCGACCATTCACACATCTCAGTTTATTTTTCGTCATCCAGCTGGATATTTGATTTGGTTTTGCTACAAAGGCACGGATCCGCCTACAAGCAGAAACCCTTCATTAAAAGGAATACAGTGTCTCAAAGCACAAAATGTCTCTTTGCCACAGGCATATACAATGCATGCAGACCCCAAAAAACTGCTTGGACGAATTGGTAAGCTGCATGAACTTCTCTCCTCCATCTAGTGCAGGAGCTGGTGACACATCAGAGGGGATCATGAACTATAAATAAAGAGAGAATAAAGATCGCAGCCAAAGAAGATTCCGAGAAACTGCTTGCCTTATAGCAACAGAGATGAGGCCGCATTTATTCTCTCCTGTTTCTCTGAAACACACAGGAGCACACAAAACACATTTCACATGAGAATATCTTTAAAAAGATTCCAAAACCATGTATTTTCTCATGCAGATGACAAGTATATGTTAGGCACAAGAAAATCATTTTCTTCATTATATGTGCTATTATACTGTGTCTGTATGTTTATCAAAACATATATTTTCCCCATTGTACATGCATGCACAATGTTTTTTTATTGTTTGTTTGTTTGTTTGTTTGTTTTATTCATTTATTTATTTAGTTTTGGTCAGGAATAAACGGTGAAGTCTAAAATGTATTTATGTACATATTTTTTATTTTTTCATTTATGTCACTTTGCATCTAATGGGTATGGGGGGGCACATACACAGACTTTATTCCTAGTGTGTAGGGGGGGTTAAGGGGAACGAGGAAATGGAGAGAGAGAGAGAGAGAGAGAGAGAGAGAGAGAGAGAGAGAGAGGAAAAGGACAGAGACAGCGAAACAAAGCAGAAAGAGTTTAAGACAGAGAGAAAGAGAGGAGAGAGGGTCATCGAGCGCGGCGAGAGAGAGAGAGAGAGAGAGAGAGAGAGAGAGAGAGAGAGAGAGAGAGAGAGAGAGAGAGAGAGAGTCTCCAGAGCTCCAGCAGAAACAGGCAGTCTCCGGACCCGTGTAGCCAGACTATGGACGTCAGATCCCGGGTCGCTGTCGGCGGAGGGGCGGGGGTCCGCCTTGGAGACTCTGCTAACTCTCGTGTCCTCTCTGCTTCTTCGTGCTCTCTGCTCCTCTGAAGGCAGCTGAACTTCAACGGCAGCTCCGGACCGAGCAGCCCTGCCTGGCCGGCCAGGAGTGAGGCTGTCGGGGGCGGACGGGGCGGGGGGGCGCAGAGATGCTGAGGAGACCGTGGATGACCTGAGCCTCCCTCAATCCACTGGATCCTGCTCAGCTCAGCAGAATGCCCTAGTCCTGCTACCGGCAAACCCCGTTCAGAGCAGTCCGACGCCGCAGCGGGAGCAGGGAGTAGACGCAGCGGGCAGGATGCGGACTTTGTTCCCGGTCTGAGCGCGGCGGGCTGGGGAGAGATGACCAGACCAAGCGGATGTACAACAGGAATACTTTCAGCCTCCCCGAAGGTAAGAAAAGCGCTAAAAGCGCTTCTCTCTAAAAATTCATTTCAGAGGCTTCTAATCTGAAAAAAAAAAAAAAAAAAAAAAAGCAGCCACAATAACTGGAAAAATTATTTTCGCCAATTTTATTTCCCATACAGTCATAAACGTTAGACACACTTCATAGAGCTTTAAACGGGGAACACGGGTAACCTATGTCCTCAGAGTGGATTAAATCCACTGCGCTCTCACCCCAAGCAAAGCAATGAACTGACCCCAGTTCAGTCCAGTTCAGCCAACACCTGCAAACTGGGGCAATGGCTCAGAAACAACAATGGTTTTCGTATCTATGTAGGAATATATATCATAGGACTAATGCTAAGAATCCTTCTTATATTTAAAAATGATTATGGTGGAGACCGGACAGCGAAAAAAAAGGAATGAGAGAAAAAATAGTCTGATGCCTTGTTTGCCCCCTAAGGAAGATTACATAACTATTGAACTGCCTTGGGCTCAAATCAATGCAATCTGTCAATTGCCTGGTGTTGCTTGGTGCCATACTTTATCATTAATCCTCACCACCACCCAAACTTCACCACTATCAGCATTATATTTTTGGATTACCACCTCCTAATGATTTTCAGTTAATGTGCAATAGGATGAAGAGTTAGTCATTAGAATTTGTCAAAAAAAATTAACACAGTTCTTCTGTATGTGCCAGGTGATGTGGTTGTCATGGAGTAGGAGCAGCTAAATTAGTCCACTTAATTTAAATCTTATGACCTTGTGCACACAGCAGCACCTTTCCTCATTGCAAGAGGCCTGCATCGATCTTAGTTTTGTCCCAGAGCAGGGAATTTGTCCTGTCTTATCTCTTCTGACAGAATGCGTTCATCACCATACACCACTCTTCCTCTCATCCGCCACAGCTGAAATTAATGATTCAGTGCATTCTAAGAGGTATTTGAGGAATGCATAGGATAATTCAAGAATAAATATTTGGCGATGTGGGGGGCTGTGTGTCCGTGTGTAAGAAAGAGAGAGGTATCTGTCAGAAGTATCTGCACCACACATTATCCTGATCCCCCTCCCTTCTTCATGCTTCCCTCCATCCCCTCTTAATCATTTCCCCTGAGTGCCGTGGAGCAGGGCACCGGCCATCAGGGTAGACCGCTTGACAGATTCATGATGCTCTTCAGTGTCCTCTACTAGTTAGAAAGCACAGACGCAGCCGTCTCTTTTTACACTGCTCACTTCACAGCTCACCGCTCTCAAGCATTTTTTTTTTTTTTTTGTGGTTGGCATGTTTTAATCTTTGAATTTGGTTGTTTTAAATGTCAGTTCATCTCATTGTGCATTCAGTTTGTTTCCGTTCCCAGTCATCAACTCTGAAAGGAAAATGTTTGAATCCGCTATGCATCACTGTGTGTTTTCATATATGATTAAGGCTTACCATGGGCCCTACGAGACTGAATTACACATCTGTTTAATAATCTACACTTGGACTTATTTTTTGAGCAGTTCTTTTCTATCATGTGCAACAATATGACCATTGCTGTCAGTAGTCATTACAGTATCATTTTTTGCTTGCTGTATATCTATGTGTAGGAATATATAACTATGTTAGTCATTTGTATGCACACTGCTTGGCTTCCCTAGTTTAAAATGCCTCACTTTGCATTTGTGGAATTCAAAGGGAAAAGTTCCTTTGCTGTTCACTCAGATGAAACCATGCATTTTGAGAAAAAAAGAATCAAGCCACTGATTTTGTCGTTATTCTCATTTTGCAACAGGTTTCAGGATCCAAATGTCAAGTCCAGAGGAAGGTGTATCATTCTGGGACCAGCAGTGTGTAACGTGAAAGAGACAGGAGGCAAGGAAGAGGACGTCCAAGGACAATTCTCGAGTGTATTGTACATGGCTCTGTCAGTGCTGCTTGCTTTGAAAAGAACTCTACCCAATGTTGAGAGGGGAAAAATGTGATGAACTTTACTAATGCTCCCCAGTTGAAGCATGGACAGAGGCCGGTGAAGGAATCACATTGCTTAATAAGACCATTTCTCTTGTGTTGGGAAGCTTAGGACAACTAATTACCAAGGGATTACTCAAGATCTCTTCAGCACCAAGCTGTACATACTGGTATAGCAAGCCAGGCGCCAAAATCTAATGAGAGTTTGGTTCCGTTGGATTTTTCTAATCCAACACTAATTTCTCATAATTTTTTCCTTTTTTCTTTTTCTCATTCATTGCAATGGAGATACAGTGGCGTTTATGGAATAAGGACTGGGCCTCCTTTTTAAGGCCATGGATACCCATACTGCTAGGCCTTCACCTCCAATTCTCCCGGGCATCCAACTGTCCTGAGGAGTGCCGCTGCGATCGCACCTTTGTTTACTGCAATGAGCGGAGCCTGACCTCAGTGCCTCTGGGAATTGGTGAGGGTTACAAAACCCTCTACCTCCACAACAACCAAATCAATAATGCCGGCTTCCCTTTGGAACTCCACCATGTGGCTTCTGTGGAAACTGTGTATCTCTATGGCAACCAGCTGGATGAATTCCCCATCAACCTACCCAAAAACGTGAAGGTTCTCCACCTCCAAGAGAACAACATTCAGACTATCTCCAAAGCGGCTCTGGCTCAACTTCTCTGGCTGGAAGAGCTGCATCTGGATGATAATTCCATATCAACTGTAGGTGTGGAGGAGGGGGCCTTCCGAGAGGCGGTGAGCCTAAAGATGCTCTTCCTCACCAAAAATCACCTGAGCAGCGTGCCTATTGGTCTTCCGGAGGATCTAAAGGAGCTGAGATTGGATGAGAACCGCATTGCAATTATTGCAGAGGAGGCATTTAGGAATGTCACCCGCCTGGAGCGCCTCCTGTTGGATGGAAACCTGTTGACAGATGAAGGGATTGCACCAGGGACCTTCCAGGACCTGGCAACCTTAAGGGAGCTGTCACTGGCCCGCAACTCACTCACCTACCCACCCCCATTCCTTCCAGGGGAGGTTCTGGTCAAGTTAAACTTCCAGGAGAATCAGATAAATAGGATCCCTGTGACGGCCTTTGTGGGATTGCACAAGCTTGAGAGGCTGGATATTTCCAACAACCAGCTGCAGTCACTGACACAGGGGGTCTTTGATGGCCTCGTCAGCCTCAGACAGCTTACTGTTCGGAACAACCTTTGGCTATGTGACTGCAGCATCAAATGGGTTGTATCATGGCTTAAATCGCTGCCAGCCTCACTCAATGTGCGTGGGTTCATGTGCCAAAAGCCTGAGAGGGTCCGGGGCATGGTGATCAGGGAGCTGAGTGCTGAGCTGGTCCAGTGCCCACAGAGCACCCCAGTGGCACCGCTGCCCACCCACCTGCCCACTTCACCAGCTGACTCCATTCTAACCCCATCCCCCTTACCTTCCATAGACTTCCCTTCAGTGACTCAATACTTCCCCCCCTCCTCAAAGCAACCCTCCTTCCCCACAATGCCCACCCTCCATCCTGTCTATCCAACCAGAGAGGGGGTACCAAGGACTAAGCAGCCTCTGGACCCCCGCAGGGAAACCCTGCAGGTCACCTTTGCCATACTCAATGGCTCAGCTATCCATGTCAGCTGGGTGGCAGCCTTCCCAGTCACTGCCTACAAGGTGACCTGGGCCAGGATGGGGCCCAGTCTGACAGGTGACACCGTCAGAGAGAGGATGGTGGGTGGGGAGCATCGGGGTATTCGACTGGCTAACCTTGAGCCAAAGTCCACCTATCGGATCTGTGTCATTCCCTTGGATGCATTCAATAACTATCGGCCCAAAGATGACACTGTGTGCACGGAGGCTACCACCACGGCAGCCTCTTTCAGCCCTGACAACAAGAGACCATCAGGACCTGAGCAGGCCACGCAGCAAGACCCCAGCTCGCCTTTCTTGCTAGCAGGGCTGATTGGGGGGGCTGTTATTGTGGTGCTGGTCGTACTACTCAGTATTTTCTGCTGGCACATGCACAAGAAGGGACGTTCCAAGTCCTCCACCAAGTGGAAATATAATCGGGGTCGGAGAAAAGATGACTACTGCGAAGCAGGCACCAAGAAGGATAATTCCATCTTGGAAATGACTGAGACCAGCTTCCAGATAGTCTCACTCAACAATGAGCAGCTCCTCAAGGGAGATTTCCGTATTCAGCCTATTTACACCCCTAATGGGGGCATCGGCTTCCGAGACTGCCCCCTGGGGAACAACAGCACAGTCTACTGCAAGAACAATGTTCAGGATGCAGAGTTTGTCGCACATGATGGTTTTGGAAAGCATCAGGAGCCTTTGTATTGACGATGACCCATACTTTACAGGACACTGTACAGTGTTAATATTATTTGAAACCCTTGTGTCTTCAAGAAATGTAATTTATACAGCTGGCTGAACAATACTTGTTGAAATTTAGTTATCTTTTATATACCTTAGTAAAGTTGGATTTCTAAGTTATTGGTTTCTGAATTTGTGCTGTTTCAGTTCTGTGCTGACAAACGTACAATCAGGATTCATTTATTTTTAAGCATTAAGGCTGGGTTTCATTTTGACTTGATCTTCACTATAACTGGACCATTTTGAAGTCATTGTAAACTGTGACCATAACAGGTACAGAATTCTACCCGCAGCTGAAGTATATCATCAAGAGTACTGAAAGCAGTTGGTTAAAGCAAGGATGAGAGAAAGAGAAAAAAAAGACAGTCACAAGTTATCCGCTTACACCACTAGAGGGCATACATTTTTGGGGGGATGCATAAAGTTAACCATAATTTCCCTGTTTTTACCAAATTATTATTATTATTATTATTATTATTAAAAAATAAAGTCATCAACATAATGTCACATCTGTTTAATTTCAGCTACATCTAACAGAAATGAGAATGAATTAATGCTGTAAGGAGAGGACAAATATTTTCATGCAAATGAGAACCTCTCTGTGCTTCACTAGGAAATTTAAAGGTCAGCCATTGAGGCCTTTCAAGCAACAGCATACTCCAAACACTCACAAATATTGTGACCGTTATTTTAGTATTATTATATACAGCCATTGCTTTCACCTGCTTTTCAAAATAAATACATTTATAATGTAAGGGACCTGTAACTTGTAAGAGAGTGAACAGCAACAAGCACATCTGTCATCTCTGTTTAAAAAAGAAAAAAAAAAAATTGGGAACCAACTATGTCATATTTGTTCAGCAAAAATAATGTTATGGTAAAACAGTATATATGTGCCTTGAAATTATCAGCTTACAATGTCTTTTGAATCCATGTTTTTTGCACAAAGTGTACTGTACATACATTCAATTGAAATGTTGTTGAGGAAAAAAAATCTTGCTCTTGATTATTTATTTACTCCATACACATTACAAGCTCATTATGAGCTTATTCTTCACAATCTGTCCCAGGATGATCAACAGCGATGACATTTGAATTTACATTACATTTGAAAAATGTCATTTTTTTAAAAAAAAAGATATGCTCATTTGGAGAGAAAAAAACTGTGAGAGGCAAGGTAAAGGGTAATACACAAAATCCCTATTATGAAGCCACTGCTGAATTGTGTGTGACAGTGGGCAAACACGGATCAGAACTATTTGCTAAAACAGTCAAATGATACATTGAATTTGCAGTGGCTCAGGTAATTGTATGAATGAATATAGAAGATGCCAAAAAGATAAAGTGGCAAGTGCTAAATGACTAGCATTGTGTTGAAAGTCCATGTGATGTCATATTCTCTGAAGCTGTGAGCATAAGACCACTATTGAAAACACATTTAACAGGACTGATTTGGGATGGGTTTTCTTTTTTTTTTTTTTTTCACTGCAAATCAAATAATGACACAATTTTCATCTTGTATGTAGTACCCCAAATGACTTGGAATGTAGTTTTATATTCCTAAATTGTACCATATAAATCATAGCCCGTCTTTACTATGTTTTGTCCTTGTACTTGAGAAAGAGAATAAGCAGATATATATATATATATATATATATATTCTGGGGTGATGCAGTATGGTCTATTAACTACTATACCTCATGTTGGAAAACACACCCTCAGCAGGCACGGTGGTTGCAGGAATGTCAAGGTACTGGCAAGAACACTACATCTCCAGAGAGATCTCCCTACATAACTGAAGTTAATAAATAACTGAAGTAATTATTGTAAATGATTCACTCTTAAGAAATATATTATACAGATGTTAACAGTTGATCTCACCATCCATTTCAAGTATTTAAGTAGTACTTATGCCCATCCCTCAAATTGCTATTGATATTTTGAAATGATTCCTCTTGGAGGCTCCTAACAAAATTATAGAGCTTCATCATGAAATTTTACTGTGTTTGAAAGACCCATTACAAGTGAATACACTTTGATTTCATGTGATTTCATTTGAATTGTCCTAAAACTGTCAAGCACAGCCCGCTTGCCTTGCAGGCAGGTTTAAAGATTCAAGGGAATGCTAAAGCACTCAAAGTGAACTATGAATTTTGAGCAGGTCACGGCGTACATAGCAATTTCAGAGAGTATTCTTGATTTAGTCCACATTTTCTAACGTACTAATATTCCTGCAATCAGTTTGTGAGATGTTATCTTTTTTGTTCTCTATTTAATTAAAGTGGAAAACACATCATTTTGAAATTTAAAAAACAGTATCAATAATGAATCAAATTTGGGATGGTAAGCCTCCCCAGCATCGCAGGCCTGAATTGAACTGCTAAAGAACCTGCTAAACAGCCCACGTTGTTCAGACTCCATCTATAAACTGTTTGCATTGTTTTGCTCAGTATTTAATCTTATAGGAGGTTGCATATATATCTTTCTAACTAACAAAACACACGCTAGATGTCTTCAAAACGTGCTCTGAGATAAATACTCAGAGAACATGGATGGTAAAGAAGAAAAACTTAAAACCCTCAGACAAAATTTAGCCTCATTTGACTGTTGGTTGTTATTAATTTCCTATTTTGCTGTCAACCCTCTGGAAATGAACCTGTTTAACCTCACCACTACTACCTATGATAATAACAGCAACAACGATAATAATAATAATACAAAGAGGAGAGATTTGTCTGATGACCCTAGAGAATGTTCCTGTACATATCGGGTGAGTAGATCAAAAATGTAAAGTGGGATTAGTCCATGTAAAGCTTTAAAAGTAATAAAATCTTATGTATTCTAAAAGTAACTGGAAGACAATTCAGGGAAGCTAAAATGGGAGTCATGTGCTTTCCTCTCTTAGTTCCAGTTAAAAAATTTTAAGCATCTGGCACCTTTTGCATCGATAGTGTAGTTTACATGTTAAGGTGTGGCATGACTGCGTCCTCCTGACACAGTCATACCACATCCATGTATTATGACGTTATTGATCTGGTTATAACCTGTGTCATATTTTACAGTCATATGATGCCTTCAGCTCAATAGAGCAAAGAAAGGGCTGTTGTGTTTCAGGCAGAATTCCATCAGGCCAGGTAGCCCTATCGCAAGAAAGGTTTTCCCCTCTTTATGCAGCAAAGATAGTAGTGAAGGGAAAGATAAGGAAATGCAAGCGGTAGAAGGCTCTCAGCTGAAAAGATTTACTCTTCATCTGGGAAAATCACTATGGTATTGAAGCAGCCCCAGCAGCTGGGTGTTTAGCTCTTGCTGTGGCTTGTGGTGTTTGGTTACAACTAATGAACTGGCGTTGCTCCAGATGGATTCTTTATAACCAGTAGCTGCAGCAGAGACCAGCAAATCCAAACCCTTTGAGGAATGTTAGGCTTATTTGAACCAGGGAAAGTGTTGGCTTTGGGGCTTAAATCCAGAAAAAATGTTAAGTCATTACACTGAAATGCTAATAAATAAAATAATAAATTCCAATATAAAAAGCAACAAGTTGCAGTAAAAAAAAAAAAATTTTAATAACAATTATTTGTGAAAGCACTACCAGGTTGTTTCTTCCTGGTGCAAGACTACTATGTGGAAGTTACCTGCTGATGCTATCTGTCGGATCTACTCTCCAGTTCAAACAGGAAAATAACAAGAAGAAAAGAGCCGTTAAATTTCCACAAAAAATTGGTACCGGGACTTGTTGTCTTTTATACCGGGCATAATCTGCTTTGTTTGCATTCATTTATGTGCTAACAGTGGGGACTGCTTTGCCACACTATGGAAGTAAACAGAGAGACAGAAACACAGTATTCTGGATCAGCCGCTCAGAGGAGCACAGAGCAACTAATGAGGATATTTCACCACCACGTGGACTCAAATTACACCCAGGAAACTATACAACCCGACACAAAAGCTCAATTTTGCTTTAGGTTTGGGCATTAGGTTAGAGCTGGTTAAGTTATGGCAATGATTCGGTGTGGTTAAGGTTAGGGTAAGGATTAGGGGTCATTCTGTAAAGTAGGCGTTCCTTGATGTTTCTCAGTAAAAGGAGCAAAAGACTGATGTAAAAATCACTTCCGACATTTTTCCTCTTTAAGGAAGGGAAGCGGGGAGAGGAAACAGTGGGGCTTATGGGAAATGTGGTCTTATTATTTAAAAATGCCAGCTCTAACTCCACACTTGGAGAGACACAGGCCATAGTCATCGTTTCCACCATGCTCTCATTTGTTCACGTTAATTATCCCATGCTATCGTGTTTAATTTGACACTGATTTACTGATATTTAGCGTAGCTCCTTTAACCAAACCAGTGCATTTTCTTGAATGGAACGATTCCACCCCGTATAATGCAGTAAACAGTTTTAATTAAACAGCAGCAGCGGTGGACCTAATCCATGAAGTGTCTTTCCCTCTTTAATTCACAGTGGATGGCTAAAATGGTCCTGTGATTCTGAGGAACGTTTGGCTTCCATTTCTCCTGCTCATTACCGTGGTCAGCTTGCATTAAATTGCATTAGAGGTCCACTAAGAGGCTTCATCCCCCTGTCTCTCTTTCTCTCTCTCTCTCTCTCTCTCTCTCAGACACACACACACACGCACACAAAACACAAATCCACTCTACACACACAGAGGTATTGATCTCCGGAGCTCCACTGGATTATGAAAAATGGCTACCAACCTTAATGACATTTCACCTGAGATAGACTGCTTCTCTCCACTTCTCCACTAAGGTGAAAATGTGTACATGGGGAAATCAGCGGTAAAATGTTGTCCCGCCGTGTCCCTGTGTCTTCCCACATTGATTAACTGTTCAAACACAGATATACAGAAATAAATTCCGCTTTAAATGAGGAATGGATTGGGCGAGGGTGGCCTGTTTGGCGACGCTGTGGCTCCACGTCACGTTGCCTGGGACGATCGTTTCATCAACGCTGTCACAAATTGTGTTCAAAATCAAAAACATGCGCAGGCAATTATCATTAAGGATGTGTAGGCTCCACCTGACAGGCAATCATCTGGAAATAGGAGAGCATCCTCAACTGAATACACCCTTAATCAAGTCTCACCCGTGTTGCATTTTTGTTTGAAAAGTAAACCAGTCCATCAGGAGGTTTGGCGATGCCTTCTGTGCTGACGGTGATGAGGAATACCTTCCTGATCAGATCCTGTGTTTTCCCAACGACTGCTGCTCTGGATCACTTGATTACCTCTTGCTTTGACCTTGACACAGCTCTGTGCATTCCAGTTCACTTCCCTAATCAGCATGTACTGCAAAGGTCAGCCCATTGTTACCTGGTGTGTGTTTCTATGTGCGAGTATGTGTAGGTTAACATGAGTGTGGAGGTATGTGTGAGTGTGTGTGTGTGTGCAGGAGTGAATCCCTTTGCAGACAGAAGGTTAGTTATAGGATGCAGCATTGCTGGCTCCATTACTCACGCTGCTGGCACTGAACCAGTGACCTCACTTCTCTTTCATCATCACTGGAAATATTGCAGTCTTTGCATAATGACAAACTAACTTCAATCTTCAGATGGGATTTTTAAAAAAATGTATCGTTCTGCCTCAAAGTTTCTGTTCAAATAAAGGTTAAAGGGAAAGTTGACCCATATATTATTTATTTATTTATTGTCATTTAACTTCCCCCCAGCTGTTCTGTAGCACAGTAGTGGTGCTCTCTTCCTCTCATTGTTACTGAGTGCTGGATGCTGGCTGGATGCTCCAAATGCTAACTGTTAGCCTGCTGCCATTGAGGTGGACTTCCACCCAGCTAACATTTTGAAAATTACTGCTCATCTTACTCCACTCACATTTTTAATAAATGTTTGACGTTGATGATGAAAAGCAATCTACTTCTGTCTCTGTGGTGCCTACTGCTCCTGTAGCGAGTTATACAGGAAGTGCAGAGGTTACTGGATCTTTCCAGATGTTGCTACCAGGGAAAATACATTCATTTGAGCAAAAGTAACATCTGTTGTGCACTCTTTTGGGAAGCAACACTTAAATTGAAGTTAAACCTTCTTTGAATGAATTACAGTGATTCGTTTTAGGAAGACTGTCCTCTTGGGGGTGCCCCGGTGGCTCACTGGATAAGAGCATGTACCATGTGTTCGGGCTGGGTCCTGATCGCAGAGTCCTGGGTTCGAGTCTGACCTCAGTTGCATGTCATTCCCTCTCTCTCCCCTGCCTTTCCTGTCTCTCTCTACTGTGAGTGCGACTCAAACACGTGTCCGCATTACAGCACGCAAACCAACGGCGGCGCTGAAAATCATTAGCACCCGTTGTCTCATCATTTGTGATGAAGCCAGCAGCACATGAAACAGCTGGAGTTTTCACATGTATGATAAACATGGAGCGACTGTATCAGTAGTCTGAGATGTTAAACACTGTCTGAAAAAAATTCAAAAATCCAACTTTGGATTTTTTGGATAACTGTGGGTGTGGTTAGTACAGTATATTCACATCCAGTACAATTTACAGGAAACATGAGAGCCAAGCTGCTTGGGAATATTCATCTCCTTGGGGGAGACGATATAACCTCAAACACTGACATCTGCCTGACAGCTGGACATCTAAATTATCAGCACAAAATGTATTTGAATGTGCGCTTTTTCTACAAAATGGAAGAGTATGGCCACAGCCTTTACAGGTATTGGTAGCTATTACTTTAGCTGCCTGGTTTTTATTCTATTTATTTTATTCTTGCCCTCACACTAACCCTCTCAAGCAAAGTGACAAGTTGACAAGTGTGATATAGATATGTTCCATGATGGATATTACCCATAATGCTCAGTGAGGGTGTCTGCTTACTGCTGCATCCAGACACATCAGGGATGAATTGCTGTGTGAGCACCCATTGATTCCCAATCCAGTGTGCTTTCCTCAGTGCACTCATTCCCATATAGACAGACCAGCTTGATAGATAAGTAGCAGAATTGCATATTTTCTGATTCATTAGATGAGTATCTGGCCTTAACCCCACCGAGGTGTAGGGATTGCCGAAGCTGCTTTGATGTTAATCTGTTCAGCCCCCTATCTCAGGCTTAATAGCTGGCTGACACTTCTTTATCGCTTAATGACGGCGTGTGGAGGCCTGGGAGAGATCCTCACAACTTAGCCTATTGACACGGAGGAGAGAGATGCCTATTGCCTCCCTGCAGTCATCAATAAGCACACTGATTGCTTGCTAACTAGGTTGCTGCAGCACCAGGTTTAGTAGTTACTGTGCAACAGTTCATACATAGCTGGTATTTATTCATTTATTTTTTGACAGTACTTTTCCTTGTTTCCTTACATTTTGTCTCCATATTTGGCACTCATGTGTCCAGTAATGTGACTTTCGTAATTTTTCTTGAATGTTGATGGAGATTGAGTTTCCAAAGGTGGCACTATTAACTTTGTCTGTTCAGTAATGGTGGCTATTGGTGTTAATGCTAAGTAAGGTTAGTAGTTTCAACGGTTGGGTCCAGAGGCACCTCGGGGTCCTTCAGGGGCTTCTAGGCGGTCATCACCAAAACTTTATTTTCACTATAATTTAATTTGCTATATATTTTTGTCATACGGAAATAAAATGATTGATGATTATTTTAACATTATGTTTTTTTTTTTTTGTTTGTTTGTTTTATTTTCACCACTTTGAATGTATTTGTTAGAAGTATAGCTTCAACTTTAATGTTTAACACAATCCAGAATATTTTTTCATATAATACCCTTGGGCAACTTGGGGTCCAGAACATAAAAAAGTTCTGTTCTAGCACACACAGAATGTTTAGACCACAAAATGATAAAGCTTCCATGAACTAATACAGTGTATTAAACTGATTACACCTGAATGAGCTAATCAGCAAATGATCCGTTCTAACCCTGACTGGAGTCAAGCACACCTTTATTTGTATGAAATCAGTCAATTTTATTTATTTATTTATTTTATTGTGTATAGTGATTTATGTGTTTTTGTGTGTCCATAACTGCAATTATGACATTGGAAATAAAATGTAAATGCAATGAGTGACCAAGGACGGTGAAGTATAGTGCACAGCGGTGCAAAAGAAGAGTCACTATCATAGAGATGACCCTTAAAGATGTTCCGGAGGGAGCACATTTTCTCCGACACTGGCAGAACAAGAGCTGCAGTGTAGTACAACTAAAGATTAGGTGTTGGTTGTAGAAATTGGAAATTTCAGCACATCTCTCATCCTCTAACCCGGCCTGCTCTCTATTTTCTCATGTCTCTTATTTTCTCTCTTACAGAATGAGATTCTTCCTCGAATGTTCATGGAGACCTGATGTCCTTTCAAATCTGCTGCTCAGTAATGACCTCCCTCCCTTTGCCTTCCCTCTCGCCACCCGTTCAATCCAGCCTCCATTGCTCGCATATCATTTATCACTGCTCGTACACTTAATGAGAAACCTTTCCAGGGCAGAATCAGAAAGAAAGTCATTTAGATTCAATCAATACTCAATGAAGATGTTAGAGCTTGTGGTATTTCTCAGTTATGTAACCCAGTGCAATATGGTATGTGGTTACTGGTTAATGTACAAAGGATTAGATTAATAAAGCTGGGTATGAAAAAAAAAGAGAAGACACCTGGCTCACTGGCATGTAATCACTAGTGGGGATTGCTGGAAACATATAGCAGCAAAACTGCCCTGCTTTTGAGCTGCACAGCACAGGGACAACAAAATAAATGTTTTAAGCAACACTGTCCTCAAGTCAAATCAAGCCACGGCAAATCAGATCAGATCAGGTCAACATTACAGCCTTTTCAAAGTCAACCTCTATCTGTACACACTGGAGCTAATTTGCAAAAAATTATCAACACAAATTCTGGGCCCATCACCAAATCCAGGCAAAAGCCATGATTCATGAAAAATGGATGATGTCAAAATTACACATGCTCAAAAGCCAAAAATGACATGATTTCTATGATTATGCAAGGTTCGAGAGCCATATTTTTTTTTCTTTCATCGTAATTGTTCACGATTGTGCGACTGAATCAAAACAACAAAATCAAAGAACGATTACACTGAATGCGACACCCCATCATTAACTAATGACATCTTTACACTTTACTGTTACAGACAATAAAACCCTCCTCAAGGAATGCAAGGCTGAAAAAGGAAGCAGAGTGTAGCGAGATAGTCCTCATAATCTATCTAATCCAGCCAACTTTAGTAAGTCAAAAAGGGGCTGGGGATTAATTTAAATGATGGCTATTGATTGAAGCATTAGGCCTTCAAACTGTCTGAGAGGAATTAAAGTGTTTGGGAATGTGCCTAAAATATCAAGTGGGTCTCTGCAGCTGGTGAGGAGAGGCAGGTTGGGGAGGGGGTGGGGGGAGCGGTGGGGGAATGTACTAATGCCTCGGTAAGGTAAACTGAACTTCCAATTGGACGCCTCGAGCAGTGCCACAATCCCCATAGCAGTGTTCAGTAGGTAGATCACATGCAAACCAGGCAGAGGAGAGGTGGGGATCTTAACCTCTGGGAGATGCAGATGTGGGTTTGATGTGGGATGTGTGCTTAGTTTGATGTCAGGGGGGCTTACATACAGTATGTCTAACACTTCCTCATAGCACGAGAGCACAGGTTCATTTAGCATAGCTGTTTGCAGAAGTAATCTCAAATTAACATGTTGGCATATATATGTAATTGTTGTAGTTCTTAAAGGGACAATGCAAAAAATTTGTTTTCCTCACCTTTTGAAGTTTCTGCACTGCTGTAGGTAGACACAAGTTCTATGAATGATGTTTCCTACTGGTTGCTAAAAAAAGGTTGAGAAAGACTGTAGATTACTTAAAGCCTCAACAGCAGGGGGCTAACAGCATTTGGAGCATCCATCCAGTATCCAGCACTCAGTAACAATGAGAGGAAGATGGCACCAATACTGTCCTACATAGCAGCTGGGGGGAAGTGAAATATCACATTTTTCAGAATAGGTGAACTCTGTTTAATGGCCCTTTAATTCTGCAAAGTCAATCATAGTCACACAAACACCTCAGACTAGGCAGAAATCATTGGTTTTATGCTAAAGATGACAATATTTCTGCTGCTTACATAGTTACATTGGATGTGTTGTGGACTGAAGCCAGGCGTGTTTGAAATATTATGCACAGCCAGAGATGTCAGCATGTCCTCCTGGAAGGTAACACGGCCACGGAGCCCTGCATCAGCTACGACTGTATGATCAACAGCAATAACTGCAAGGAACAAGCTGAAACAAAACATAAATTAGCCTTCGCATTTCTGCTTAAATCCTTTCTTTTTAAAACTTCTCATTTGGGTAAAAGCTGAAAGATGACCAAATTTGATATATCTTGATTAAAAGAAGAAATTCAATACATTATGGATTTATTTAAATATTTTATGTAAAAACACCACAAGGGGCTCATGATAATAGAGAGCCTGACATCAAAGCGTACCAAAGCCTTTAAATGGGGCTAAAGACTCACTGGGAATAAAAAGATATCCAGTGAACAGCGTGATTACCATGTCATACAAGCCCTTGTGGGTCAACTCGGCATCGAGCAAGCAGATTCGTGTGTCAAAATCCCACTGCATGCATACATTCATGCCTCTCTTTGCATGGATAACAGCCATTTCAAGGCCGCCACGACCTTTCTTTCTCCCAGGGCTCCACAGGGGAAGTGCCGAAATGGCAAAACCTGCAGATTAATCATAATGCCTCCCTAACATGTAGCTTTGATTTCACTCCAGAATGAAAAAAAAAAAAAAAAAAAAAAAAAATTGAGGTGTGTTTCCCAATTGGATTAAGTTCCCCCCTGTCTCTGAGACGTGAAGATTGGGGATCAAACTGTGGAGACTGTCTGAGCTCAGTTCTGCAGCTCTGCTTCATCACATCTTCATGCTCCCTCCTTTTCGATCTGCAGAATGTCACATGTGCATTGTGTCGCTGATGTGATTTATTTGCCTGTCAGTACATACCTGGTGATTCCATGTAACCAGGTGGAGTGACATCAAAATCAAATTTGCTGAGGGGTGTTAGGCAGCGATCACATTGCAATTATGGAAGCGTCAGTAGCAAAGCACACCACTACTTGTACAGACAGTTTCAACTGGCACAGCCCATTGCTCAGTCTGGTTACTAGGTAACAAGAGGCTTTATGTTGAGCTGCGAACTCTAGACATTGCAGATCTGTTACTAGTTATTAACTTCGCGTTTCACCTACAAGTTGCTGCCACGATCCGTCCACTGATCTATAACCAAAACTGGATTGCTGATGATGTCACAACAAGTGAAGTCAATGTGACACCAGATTAGTATGCCCAATTATGTAAGAAATGATAACAGAGGTGTCATAATCACTAAATCTACAATCATTAACTCTATCAATCTTGGCTGATGTTTTCACCAATTTCCCATTATTGATGCATACAGTCTATCAGCTATGAACATGAATGAAGGAAATAAACAATACACGTTGGATTTTGAGTTTGCCTTTATTATTCATACATAGGTAACACTAATCATCCCAGTTATGACACAAACTGTCAGAAACAGGGGATTAGGAATCCATATGTGTCTTCCAAGGTACATTCTACACAAATATACCCCCTGGGGCTAATTATTGAACATCAAGGTCATTATGTGAGACTTTTTCACAGCCAAAAAGGTACATATATGTTCCCAAGCCGTAAAAGGTACATGTATGTACTCAACTGTTTCCTCTAGATGTTAACTTAACCTGTCAGGAGACAGTGTATGTTAGGCCAAATACAATGAATGAATAAATAAATTAATAAAATAATAAATAAACATATACACAAATTAGGTAAAATGTTAATTGAAGGTAGTTTTTAATGTGTAGGATATGGTTGAGTGCCTTTAGTGAACAAATGAATGAGGCACTCTGCAAAATACTATTATATGTATTATTATACTTTATGTGAAGCTTTCTCCTAATGTAACAATCACCTTTGGATTTATTTCACACTCAGGATTTTTCAAGAGCATGCAATGCATCCTCCTCTTCCTGTGGGTTTACCAATATGCTTGCTGAGCTACTTCCAGTGGCTTCAACCTCAGTGGGTAATCTATGATTTACATTATCCATCCATATATTACATATCATGAGCCGCACCACTCCAAAGCCATAGGAAGCGATAGGAATTATGGCACTGCTGCTGCCTCCAGCTTGTGGCAAGAGCGATTGCTGCTTTAGAGATGTGTTTTGCCACGGTCATCAGTGGAAGACGACATTTCTGCGAGTTTTATTCAACGAGGCTCTGTTGAATAAAACCCCTGCCACAGTTTTTGAACATTATCTTGTCAAAACATCAAACGCTGTGCCTAGGCCAATGTCCCTGGCCTCACACTGCTCGTCTACATGAAGTGAAGGTCAATGTCAGGCTCGTCCCCCTTTGACAGAGCCTCTTTTCAAAGACTTGAATTATTTACAGTTCATTCCCCATTCTGAAGATAATAGGTAACTGCACTTTTTGCAGGATCAGTCCCATTAAATCTCCACAGAGACAGCATGGTGGAGTTTTCAAACTGAACAAAATAGGCACTGACAGCGCTTGTGGCAACTCAAAGTGATGCAAAATGATGTGTTTCCACAACTTTTTCTTTTGCTGCAATAGCTGATTTAAAAAATGAATCATTGCTCTGTGCTAAAATGTGGCACATAGAGCCTGGTATCAGAATTTGGTGAAATCACCAGTTACAGAATATTACCCTATACCATTCAATCAAGGTGGATCAGACAAGAGGAAGTCCAGCTGAAACTGGTATACAAACTTCCTTACTATTTCCCTACTTTTAATTAAAGAGGGCACATTTAGATTTTAAATATCAATTAATTAAAACCATGTTTAATTATAGTTATTATAGTTAAAAACACACACTGTCAAATTTGGAGAAAAATCTGCTGGAATGATTTGCTGAAAAAACAAGAGGATGCTATTTCCTCAGCTTTCAGAGATTCTGGCAATGGCAAACGGTGAAAGGAATGGAAGACCAATGGAAAAAAAAAATTGCTTCCAAGATGTTTGTCTTCATCAGAAATAAATGAATAAATAAATAAATAAATAAATACCTTTTGCTGATTAGCATCTTACTTGCAACAGAAAACATTGAGGTCTATGGTAAATGTATAAAATTTATGACACAAAACTAGCAATAACATTTAATTGTGTCCACCATGGTTACAATTGATTATATAATGCTGCACATGCAACTTTAAGATTGATGTTCAGCGATTCAGGCAGTAAAAATCTACATGCATGTCAGGTTTATGGGTTGTACTGACCCCCCCCACCCCCCCAGTACAGGAGACACGGCACGGAGAAGATTGATTGACAATGGTCTATAGTCCCTTAGCCAATCAGGACGCAGAACACAATGTGCGGGCTCTCCCTTAGCCAATCAGGACGCAGAACACAATGTGCTGTTAAAAAAAAAAAAAAAAAAAAAGTATGCAAAATTGCACTAAAAAAAATCCGCGAAACTGCGGTGAACCGCATTATAGCGAGGGACAACTGTATAACAAAAGAGAAGAGATGTTTAATTCAATCAAAAAATGGGTACCAGGATTTTTTTTTTTTTTTTTTTTGTATTGTCATAATCTGCTTTGTTCATGTTTGTTTATGTGCTGACCATGTTATTTTTGGGAGCTGTTTTGCTATGGAAGTGAATGGAGAGACTGGAATACAATGTTGTGGATTAGCAGCCCAGGGCAGCAGGGAACTAAACAACCCAACACCCTCCAACATTCTACTGGTTTTAAGCAATATTGTTAAATGTGGGATGTAGCATTTTAGCATATTTAGTTTACTTTTTTCCCCAAGTGCATTATGGCTGATCCCTTTATGACAGTCACTAAGAGTCTGACAGGGGTTCCTGATGTCATCCCACGCTCCTGTATTAGTGTCAGGTTTTTCACTTGACCTAGGAAAGGTGTGGGCAGGATTAAACAGCCAACTGTGTATCTTGTAAAGGTAATTTTTAACTCGCCTTTAGACATATATGTTGAATTCTTTTTCTACCACTTCCACCATGAACCTGCAACAGCCTATACGGCAACACTTCTTAAGCTCATTGCAGTGTAAATCATAAATATTTCATTACAGTAATTTCCCACTGTTTATCAACGTAAGTTACTAATCAGCCTCCCATAGCATGAATTAATTTGTCTGTTTGATGAGCAACTTAGCTCAGCTCTAACATTACAGTCTCGCCTCTAGAGAATGGGAACAAAACTTATCTGGTTGAATTGAGTAAGCTAATTGTTTCCCATCTAAATACCACACAAGCCCTCTACACAATTAGCATCTGTCTGTGGGGTATCCAAACCATCACAAATCAAAAGCCGTGTCTTTGTGGAGTACAGTTCAAATTAATCTCGTCTACAGCAAGATTATGGGAACGAAAACAGAAAGAGAAAATACACAGAGTAAGTGTGAAACCCACAGAGATCCAGCCCGACAAACAGAGAGGTATAAAAAAGCAGTGTGAAAGTCATCTGAAGGTAGACGCGCTCCCCTGCTCTCTCTGTTTCTATTTAATTTCTGATTATCGCACAGATATGTGGCGTGATCATTACAGAGCGACGCCAAATACCTATTGCCCTGTTTGCTCAGGGCCCCTCTCCTTGGCAAACCAATCACTGATGAATATTTAAAGCTCCTGCGAACCAAAATAGATTGTTGGGGTCAAACAAGGTGTCTGCACAAAGCGTCCCTCTTCCTGTTCAGATGGCGAGATTCAAGGACTCTCAAAAGCCCATCAGAGTACTGAAGGTTAACACACCGGCCTGACTCTCCTCCTGACAGGAGGCAGTCATTTTTCACTGCTGTGCGGCTATAACCACACAGCATTCCACTCCTCTCCAACAAAACTAACCAACAAGGGAAACCTGGTCAACACGCTTATCGGCCTAGAAAAGAGGGCTTCAGGTGAACTTTAGTTTCATGAACAATACTTCCGCCTCGAAAATGCAAAATGGACAAAGTTGATTCCACTCTTTCAAAGCGCCGCAGTTCTCCACAACTTTTATTTGAAAGAATCAAAACTCAAAAGGACAAGAGCGGTGCTTGGAGGACGGTTCCATCCATTATTGGGTTTGAAGGTAAGCTCAGAAGTCATTTTATTGTGTCATTTTTTTTTTATTTTTCCCTCTTTTACAGATTGCATTTTGTCATTGTTCATCACAGCAGAAAAGATGGAAGAGAGTTCCATGGCAGTTGAACTGTGCCAAAAGCTGTGTCCCAAAAGCACTCTATATACTCATTCTAACCAAGGTTTGAGTATGTATTGTGTGCACACTAGCCGTGTTTCCATCACTGCATTTTTATGAAGTATAGCATGAGAAAAGGCTGATGAAAATGGCAAAATAAATAAAAATTGCAAAAAGTTTTTACACTTGCTTGAGGTGTTTTTTGAAAAGAGTTCATGCGCTAAATAGCAGGGAGCGATTCCTCTGTCAGACAACAAACACGACAGCGGAGGAGGCACAACACTGCTGTGAGCAGGTGTGTGTCCTGGATCACCTGACAGGGAACACCTCCCATCCATCACTAATCACCAGCCTAGTAATTTATCACGCAACTATCAAAGAGACATAATAACTGTTCTGATCATACAGACTGCCAATGTTCAATACCAGCCTCAGCTGACTGTACACAGCATGCAGACGTGAGGGAGGCAGTGGTTTTGGTCTCTAAATAAACCTGAAGTTGAACTTATGCTTTTCAGGATAATTTGCATAACATAGTTAAAGGAAACCCACTTTAATTTGAATTTTCTCTTATCAAAATTTTGAAATGTGTTAAAAATATGCAAAACATTTTCAATGTAAACCCAGTGACTGTGAAAGTATGAAAATGCAGCACAGAATGTCAAAGTATAAACTCAACAAGCTCAGTATTGTGAGCGTGCAGTCACTGCACACTGTCTTCTCCCAGTGCAGCTCTGTAGAAAGAGAAGAGCAACTCAGAGGCCAACAGGAAATGAGAAGTTCATGAAAACCAAAATTAAACCAAAACAACTGTTAAGATTATTTATTTATTTTAATTAATTAATTTGTTTATGTATTTATTTTTAGCTGCTTTTCAAATCTGAAAGTTAGAAGGCATTAGAACATCACAGGATGTGGACACATTGCCTCATTTCCACTTTCCCCCTAAAAAATGGTACAACATATTGAATTTCTATTCTATACTAACTGCTAAAACATTATACTATGGAGATGAGAACAGTTTAGAATTAGTGTGTGGCTTGCGTTTGGGACACAGCACGCCTCCACTGGACTCTGGAGCAGTGGAAACATGTGCTGTGGAGTGACCAATCACGCTTCTCTGTCTGGTGGTCTGATGGACGAGTCTGGGTTTGGTGAATGCCAGGAGAACGTTCCCTGCCTGACTGCATTGTGCCGACGGTAAAGTTTTCTGGAAAAGGGATAACGCTATGGGCTGGTTTTTCTGGGCTCGGCCCCTTAGTTCCAGTGAAGGGAAATCTTAAAGCTCCAACTCCATAATGTCTATGGATTTAGAATGACATGTCATAGAAGCTCCTGGTGGTGTAATGTGTAAGTGCTCCAATACTTTTGTCCATACAGTGCAGATGCAATGAGAGCTTCGTGCGCTGCCCACAGCTGGTCAACTGAGTTCACGGTGTGAACACACACAAGGTGTCAAACAACTCTAGAGGAAAGCAACAAAACTCAACACAAGGTCTTTATCACTGGTTTTCAAAGTGATTTGAGTGGCCGTCTCGGCGGTGCCCACTCTGTCTATGTATAAATCAGGTTAGCAGTGGATTAGATTGAGGCACCTTGTTTGTGTAATGTACTTTATTTTCCTCAGAAAGCCTTCACTGGTGTCAGGAGGCATTAGGGCTAAGTTGTCAATCTTCCTCTCTCCCTCTTGCACGAGCAGCTGCTATGTCTCTCTCTCTGTCAGACATTCTCCTCAGAGATTTGGTGAGGTTGGATGATAGTTACTTCAAGTACATGTCTCAGCTTTTGAAAGCTGATATGGGTACAAATGAAGGCTGCGGCGGGGGAGACTTTGATCTGCTTAGGGTGTCATAATCCCGGCTGTAAGGTCCTGGTTCTAGCAAGTGACAAATTGTCAACTGCTAATCATGTCATCAGGGCAGCATGATGAAAAAGCAGTTCTTTTTAGCTAGAGGTTGTTGGTGATGTGCACTGATTGCATTACCAAGGCAACATATGTTTGTTTGTTTTTCTAAATCACAGAAAATTGAAAGACAAGAACATTCAATCCATAAAGGGCCTCGAGGCTGCTACGTTATTTGAGCGGCCCGCCCTTTCATTTGAGAAGCATTTAATGACTCAGTTTTTGTGTCACTCAGTTTTGAGGAGAAAGGATGTGTTGTGATGTGAAGCCATTCCAATCTGGCACAGAAGTAAATTGAGAGTGCACTGGCTCTGCAGTGTTTATCTAATGAATTCAAGAATGTTATTCAGAAATGATCATTTCTCTGCCAAAGCAACTGTTCATGTGTGCCAGCAGACCCATAAAGTTACTTCCCTTACAAGTCTGAGCATCAGGTCATTGTCAGAAACAGCTATGAAAGCATCTATCATTACATAACCTGGGTCTGAAATCTGTGGATAAAATGAAATCCGTTTATTCGCAGAGGCATAACAAATGCTTTGCAAGCGGGGAGAAAAAAACATGTGTAAGAAATGTAAGAGGTCAACAGCAAGGATGTAAACATACAGCTTACCCCTGAAGGTAGTGTCTTTAAAGTGCTAATGTGTACGCTCCTCATTTTTGTCCTCTTTTTATGTCCATCTTTGGTGTTCAGCACTCATTACTGGAGAGTTCCTCACTTCCCAGAAATCACCTGTCAGTCAAACGGTGTCCAGTACTGTGATAGAATTTCTCCTTGAGTTTTCTGTTAAAGAATTTAGAACCTCTTTTGTTTGTCTGTTCAGCCACAGTGCCCACGCTAACCACCCAGTTCTTCTGTTATTTACTCCAGATGAACTAGAAACATACATGGCATCACTTTCCTCTTTTTCCAAAAAAAAAAAAAAGTCAATTCCTGCACACACTTTTTCACCTCTGGATTGATTTATTTCAGGGAATCAGTCTAGGTTTCAATCACAAACCTTCCCCAAGACATACCAGCTACCAGGTTCACGTTACCCCCAACACTGGTAACTCAGTAATCACATCACATTCGTCTGTAACACAGTAACGTAACGCGTTGCTGTTCCTATTTTCAGTAATCACATTGCAGGTACAATTCAAACAGTTGTACTGTTGTTTGCATTCCATAAGTTCCTCAATGATCTGCATAATGGGCGGATAGAGAAAAAAGTCCAACATGTCTTCATGCTTTCTCTACAGTCTCCTGACCTCTGACCTCTTCAAGTTGTCACCTCACTTTGGCTAGAGGTGGTGTGGGAGAGAGGACCAAATGGCAGAGCAGTGGACAGCTTCTGAGGGGTGGAGGTGCACCTTACTGACAGTTTGTTGTGTGAAAGGAGAGGAATGTGAATGGGTGAAGTGCAAAGTGTGGCCAGGCCAGAAACAGCTCTCCACTGCTGTGAACACAACATCAAATGGCTGCTTTTTACCAGCTTTGCTGTCTACTTTGTGCTATTACTTTATTAAAGAGCATAAAAAAATATCTTGTGTATGTCCTTCATATTAGGATTGGGATTTGTGCCGATACGTGGGCAGATGTAGGGTTTAATATTATATAATTATCTGGCAAGACATCTCAGGCTGTATTGAGGATTAACGCAGTAGTGTAACAGATTACTTTCCACAGGGAATAACTGAGCAAAGTAATGCATTACTTTTTCAAAAAAGTAATAAGTAATGTGTAATACATTATTTTTTTGAGTAACAACTCAAGACTGCAAGTGACACAGTGCTTAAGTGCAATTCATAATTGCATAACATGCCACAGCTATGTTGGAGGTGCGTCCATGATTTCAAACAAATAAAATGCTGCTTAGGGCCCCAATTTGGCCAGGGGCGGCCCCGGGGGTGAGTATTGTATTACATCATGTATTACATCAAATATACCACCCGGAAAAATTTGAAATCATCCATGTACACATATACAAGGGAAATATACTTTAGAAACTATATATAAACCACAATGTATTTTTGGGAGAGCAAGTCCACCCAAAAAAGGAGAAAGGAAAACAGAAAACAAGGGAAAAACTCTTGTGTATATATGTCATATCATGGGCGTGAGGGGGGTGGGGTGGGTGGTTGTTCACCTTGATTGACTGGGGCTCAATCAATCAAGGTCAGGTCAACCAACATTAATCAATACAGCAGGGACAAGACAACAAGAAGCAAAAAAAAAAAAAAAAAAGTCTATATTTGTGTAAAATAGTCAATGCCATAATAGAAAAAAACAAACAAACAAACAAAAAAAACATTAACATAGGATCATCAGTCATTAAAAAGCCTTTTTCAGGGATTGGACAGTAGGCTGAGGTTGTTTCTTTTTTTTCAGCAGCAGAGAATTTTTTAGCATTTAGCAACTGAATAAGTTTCACAAACTGGATATCGGTTGAAGAGATAAATAAGGGATTTGTGCAAACTTTAGCTAGCTGCAGTGTTGAGTATAGAGCAAAGTTGTGACAGCTTGACAGGATCTTGGCGTCAAAAGCAGGTTGCTCAGATCTGTGGTTGATGTACGCACTAAGGCTGTTTGAGAGGACAGCAAATGTCTAATGTTCGGCTGAGCAAAATGTCCAGAAATGCATGGACGGAGTTCATAATCATGGTCACGGTTTGAAGCGTTTTGCTGAGCTCTTGGCTGGATATTGTGTTCTACTGGTGACCAAGAAATGTTATCACCAAGAAGCGTTTGAATGGCTGCGTTCCATGAGCTATGCTAATGTCTACAACTCAGTTTCAAAATAGGATGTCTCCTGCACAGCAAAACTCTTACTTGCTGCCTTTGGGCACTGGTTAGTGTGCAGCAAGAGCTACTGACTTGAGTCTATAAATTCATATTGTCATTAGGAAAGTATGGTGGGAAAAAGCTGGGTGCATCATGCTCTTCTGAAGCAATGTAGGTCAGACTACGCCAAAGAATTGAGTACAGAGTAATTGTATGGAAAGAAATCAATTCTTATTATCATTATCAACTGCCATGATTTGGAAATAAGACTGTAAAGTACTCTGAAACTCTTATGTCCATTATTTTGAGCCCTGAAAATTAATGCAAGAATTCAATTAGGTAATCCGTGGCATGACTGTATCAGGGGTGTAATCAGGGGTCTAACCAGGACTGCAATTTATAATGCAATATCTATCTATCTATCTATCTATCTATCTATCTATCTATCTATCTATCTAGATAAGGAAATATATTTAAGATCAAGGATTAGAGCTACAGTCGCCACTCAACATACAGACTGGCCTTGTATTGAAATTGTAGTTGCCTGTCAGAAACCATTAACACAATTTAAGAATTTAGATAACACTCACAACACGTTTTTTCCACAGTGCTCAACTCAAGGCAACACAAGGTAACAAAAATGATTGATATTTTCAATCAAGGCATGGTGGATTCACTTTTTTCGGGGTTGGCAATGATGCTGTCAGCTCAAGGAAAGATGTGTTTGTGAGGCCTCTGGAGGGTGGTGGCGGCTTCCTGGGACTAAAGAATGCTTGGCTGGTTGACAAGGACAGGAGAAGGCTCCCCGGAGAGCACGCAGGAAATGAAATATGGATCGACCAAATCTATTTACTGTCAGTACACTTTAACAAAATGAGATATCAAAGCACCTGGGTAACTCCTAATGGTTGTCCTACTCAAGAACATAACACTCAGAATGGTGCTTGTCACCAGCTACGACGGACAAAGATACTTCAGTGGCTTCAAGGGTTCAGTGTATTGATGGTGTGTTAAAGAGTGAACCCAGTACTGAATAAGGAGCTGGGTAGGGGTGACAGAGTGTGAAGCCATCGGGCATTGATCTGTTTGCCTTTCCTAAACTCATTGTCCCTTGGCGTTCATGGGTAGCCAAGTAGACAGTTGACTTTGTCAACTGCTCCCTGTGCAAATAACTGAAGCCCATTTCGACTTTTAGTATGACTTAAGCCCTGATGGCACATACGGCCCATACATAGCAGTGATGCTGGGTTGAATCAAATGTAAGGTAGGTTGTTTGTTTTTGAAATGCAATATTCCCCCTGTTTTTCTAGATGTGATTTCTTTCTCTATCAAATGGAGACAACAGAATCTATACAGGAAGACTTTTAAAAGGCATTTTCTGTGTGAGCCGAGAGGTTAAAGAACCATAACAGTGATTTTGTATGCTTAACCTATTCTTGACAAAATGTTGGATGTATACTTCACATTTCTGCTAATCATTTCTCAAGGCAAGCAGTTGTATTGTAGAACTCTGATATCATTTTATCTGCCTTTTACCCAGCCACTGGTTTCCATTCATTCCACTATGATATAAAAAGGAACTTTCAGAGACTTCAAACTTTCTACACACCAGTATTGCATCACTGTAATTAAGTCGTCCACATTAGTTTTCCTAAAAGCAGCAGCACTGTTGTGTTTTCATGATTTGAATTTGGGTGGAGAGAAACAGTCTCTCTGCTGGAAAACAGTCCTTTGGGAAATGTTTGCTTTCCCCAGCCAGTTATCAGCTCTTTGGTTTATGAATGGACCTTGTTAGCCTCAGAAGCAGAACATTATAAAAGTTCCTGTTTCAATCAAAAAATCAAATTTGAAAATGGAGGGATTTTGATTACATGTGGTGAAACCTTTAGTACCCCTGCATAATTTGCAAAATGGTTTGTTGTAGTTTAAAATGTTGGGATATTGTAGTAAATGGGACAAACATTCAAAATCACTGGAATCAAGTCAAGTCAAGTAAAGATTCTTTATTTGTCTCTCTTGGGAGAAATTTGGTTTGGATGCAGGGTACTGCTGCATGGACAATAAAAAAACAGCCACAAGACAATAAATTCACATGAGACAGTGAATACACATGAGAAAAAACAGTGCAAAAGAAAAATTGTGCAAGCGCAATATACACAATAAAAAACACATCCAGGAACAATGTGCAAAAACGTTGGCTCATCCTGAGCTGTGCAGAGTTGCAGTACATGTTTATATTTGCTCATTAATGAGCTTGACTGACAGAGGGACGAATGAATGTTTGTACTGGTTGTTTTTACATAGGGGAACCCTGTATCTCCTCCCTGAGCGCATAAAAATCATGACCTTACATGATTGTATCAAAGGGCCAGTGCATAAAACACAATTGATACCATAGTTGTTGGTTTTTTTTTTTTTTTTTACAAATATCAGCCAACTTAAGTCTGTCTTAAATGTAAATTCTACAGCTGTTGCAGATGAATAGCACTGGATGAACTTTTAATTCCCAAGCACAATAGCTGCAACAGTTTTATGGATAAAAAGCTTTTGGTATGCTTTAGCCTCCCTTCATTATGCAATGGGAGATGGTTTGTAATGCAAGACAGCCAAGACATTGGCAGGCCAGAGTCTCACTGCTCATCTTCTGGCTGACCCCACTGCATATCAGTATATTTCCACAGCCCATTGGTATGCATTTGGCTTTCGGCACCGACAGGGTATAATCGTCGCCTCAGTCTAATAATGGCGTCTGCACAGTTCTCTCCTCTGTGATTCCAGCACCCTGCTCAGCAGGGAGAGGACAGAGAATATAAGGGACATGTTGGCAAGCAATGAAAAATCTACATGGGCCACACTGTGGTATATTTCAACAGCAGAGTTAAAAAGCACTACTGTAAATAATGTTTTGTTTTGACATTGAAAGAGATTTAAAATCCTGGAGTTGTTAAAGGTCACACGCTCTTTTTTCACATGTAAATCAGTATGGACATGGATTCTTGTGAGGAAAAAAGCAGTCCTATAAATAAAATCATATAAATGGTCCAGAGAGAGAAAATTCCTGAGATTTCTGCACTTGAGAGATGTGTGTGGAAGTTCATGGCCTGTAATTATGCTATTCCTTTTTGTAGAGGAATGGCCTGAATTCCTTTTAGAATTGTTGATCTTGTGAGTTGTCACCACAAAGTTAATTTCCCCAGAGGCCACCATATAAATTGCATGCCACTGAACAGAGGTAATAGCTACGGTCTTGGAGATATGTTTGGCAGCAACTTCCAAGAGACACGCAGGCAATATCTGCAGGGAGTTACACTGATTTTCTGTTATTCACAGTACTACTTCCCGCTCATTATTTTTCAATTGGGAACAAGTGTTTTGGATATATCTTTGTATATTGCCTTGTGGTCTCTCAGCAATTTGTTGTTATTATGCTCATATTTTCAAGAGGTGAGGTAAATTTCATGGTAATCGAAGCTGATAGAACTGTTAGAAGTGCATCTGTTGACTGGAAACCGGGGAGCTTTGGAGGGTTGTTACCTGCAGCGGTGCTACATAAGCTAATTGTCCCAGTTGTCAAGTTTGTACAGCAGCCACCTCCACAAAATCCATACATAGTAAGTAAACAATCTCAATTAAACATCATGTAAGGTCACCGATATAAAAAGAAAATCCCTCCTGAGGACCAGATAAAGAAACGTTCCAAGAAAAAAAGTATGTAAATATTTTTTTGTACCAAAAAATTGTACCAAAATATATTTACAAAAGACAAGCACCAAGTTATGAACACTTAAAAAGGATTTATTTATATCATGCATGCACAGTGGTAATGGTCCTCACAGTGGACAAATAATTCCAGGTTCAAATTTGACTTCAAGTACAGATTTGGAGTTCCTTAATAATGCAAAATAGCAAATTGGATTTTTTCTTGACTTTCACATAATTAGAGCGTTGAGGGGAAAGGCGACCCATATGGTGCAATTCATAATTTATGCCCTTTTGATAGAAGTGGCCCTCGTGTGATGCTGTAATGTGCAATGTGAAATGAATCAATCAAGTGGGTCTTATTTGGGTTTATCCACCCCCATATTGTATTTTTGGAACAGGCAGACACTACATCACATGATCTAATATGAACAAACGTGGTATCATAACTCTGTAATCTTCTATGCTGAATTTTCCATAGCCGTTGATGCTATCTAAATTTAGTTGGAGAGCATTAAATCACAGCAGGAATGAAATGGACTTTTCCCTAAGGAGCCATACATTTAGGTATTATACGCATGTAATTGTGGATGCTTATTTCTAACCAAAGCTTGTAACCTTTTCAAATATGATAAGTAGTGAAGGGCCGGAAAATGTGCCATTAATCCTGAAGGTTAACCATCAGGGATACATGTCAAATTTCTGATTCTGTATGGTCGTGTGATTGATACTGTGGTACATGTACCCTGCTGAGGCCAATGACTGGTTTATGCTTTGGCTGCACAATAATTCACCATCATACTGAAATATGCCATCCATCAAAGGGCCCACTAATTTCCCCCTGGATGTAATAAGCCTTTTTTTCATGAAAGTAACTGCCTTTCTCTCCCTTTCTCTTTCACTCTGTGCTCTCTTTCACTACACTGCATGTCACTCATGTCCATAGACACACACAAGAAAACACATCTTCATGCTCACACATAAGGTCTGACTCATTGATTGCTGCTTCAAGGCCTTCTTCTACACAATACAACATTATGTAAGCCCTTCACCATTTCTCACCCCCGCCCCACCACCAATATACTCTCTGCCACTCCTTCTGAGACTATGAGAAACACAAAAGGCCAAGATTCATAGCTTGTCTTAAGCCACGTGGCATGTACACAAATCTTTTAAATTAAAGCTTTGTTACTGTCGAAGCTGGCCTACTTCTCTTCTCAGAGGCATGATGCCCTTTTGTGTGGAGTTATGTAAAGGCCAGCTTGATTAGGACATTTTTAGCCTCTCCGGTATGCAGTAGAGGCAACCCCAGGAATCGCTGATGACGGCAATCATGCTCACCTATGAACATGTTCAATCAGCAATATGTTTTTGCTAAGTCTGTCTTTTTATTGGGAAGTGGGCAGAACAAACACCAGCAGATCCTATCTGAAGTGATAGTTTCCGTGAAGGTCACACAGATGATTTTTATAAGCTATTAAGATTTTATTGTTGATAGAAGTCTTCCCATGAGATTACGTAGGATTCCAGCTGGGACCTTTTGGAGCCAGCTGATTGCTATCTTGGTCTCTGCGCCCAGAGAACCTCCATCATGCCCAAGTTTGAATCAAATAAAAGTTTGTACTTGATTTTAACTCCTGCAAAAAGTTAGATAATAGCTTGAGAAGTCTGTGAAGTCTGGGGAACATGAGACGTGAATCGAAACAACAACAAACAACACAATCAAAGACCTTGCTTGGACTGCCAGCCTGAATCTGTTTTTTGCCATATCCAGATTTTATCCAGACTGATTTTAGAAAGTCTGAACTGCAAAACAAAAAATAAAAAAAAAAATGGAAAATGAATTGCCTTTTCAGCAAAACAGATCCAAGTATGCAGGCAGGTGGACCCACACAGGCAGGCACAGAAACTGAAGCAAATAACCATTTATTGCCAGACTTGAAACATGAAGAACTAAACACAGGGAACATAAACAAATGCTACACCAAGGAACAGTAACACTGAACTGACAAAGAATTGAACTGAAAGCAAGACTTCAAGGCAAACTGAACTGATTGGAACACTAGACACATCTAGACACACCCACAAGAGGGACGCAGCAGGGCAAGGCAACAGATTGAAACACTGCCACATAAGGCAGATTAGGGTTTACTTTATTTATGGCCCAGGTAAATCAAAACAGCTATTAAACAAATGCAAACTCTATAATATAAGCCATCCTCTATGATAATGATGATGATTAACATATTGTGGATTGTGTTTTTTGTATTGCTTTTGTTTTGATGTGATCAGCTGACTCACCAAATTGGTCGGAGCTGAGATGTGTTTAAGAGGACACGGAAGTGACGGGGGCGAGGCGCGCAAACTAAAAAGCCCAGGGCGTCTGCGGGAGGCTGGGTTGAAATTCTGAATGCAAGTGCACTGATTGATTTCACATGGAAACAGCATATCGCTTCAATCACCCAAGATGCTGGATTTTGTACTGGAGAGCAGTCTAGAGTCCAGTGAGAAAGTTCTGATTTTTCCTTTCCTGGACTAATTGAACAGAGATTACTTTGGATTATTCACTGCTCGCTGGGATTTATTGTGACTCTACCAAGAGCTTGTTTGGTGAGCATGGGAGCGGACATGAATTGACTCTGGGTTTTTTTGTTTTGGAACTGTCTCTCTTGCAGTGTGACGACATGTGGGGTAATGGACAATTAAACGCGGTTGGTGTTTCAATGATGGACTTTAAGAACTGCATGTCATGTCCTGTGTTGAAGAGTTTTTTTTTTTTTTAGGAACCAATGAAAAATATAAAACAGTCACAGTAAGCTTAGATCTGTCTGTCATTTATCACAAAATTGAATACAATCAAGACCAAACATATCAATTAACCTGTTAATCTTAATTATCCCATGTTATTTTGGTAATTATCACTATACACTTGGTTTGATTATTACAAGATAACCGTGAGGGACACACAGAGCAGGAGCAGAACTCAACAAATATATATATCTTTATCTATATATCTATATGTATATCTATAGCTATCTATCTATCTATCTATCTATCTATCTATGTAGATAGAGGAAGGATAAAGGAATCTTGAATCTTGAAACTTGAAACCACATTTGTAGGTGGTTTGAAATATAATTCCAATTGGATTTCTACAGATGCAGCAATTCCTCCCAGGCTGTGTTCGTGTGGTGCAGCAGAGAACTTCTGCACCGCCAAATGACAGTGCTATTGTTTGGAGGGCAAGATGATTGATCTCCATTTCTCATACTTCGGCACTTAAAAAACGCATCACCAGTGCAAGTATTTACTCTTGCCTACATTATTTCCATAGCAACCCAGGCAGATAGGTTGGTGATGTCTGGATTCACAAATCTGATCTAATAACTTCCAAATAACAGTGTGGACAGTGTCTCACAGATCTGATTTGAGCAACAAATCTGATTTGCCTGCAGTCTCAACAAGGTCCATAAGTCTGTTTGTTTCCTGTATAACTGAGTGATCAGGAAAACTCAGCCAATGTGAAGATGGTCAAGCTTGTGACAGCTGAGCTTTTCACAGTGCCACCGGTTGCTTCCTGAACAATAGTTCTGTCTGGCAAAAGCAACACTGAGGAGAAGCTGATTGTAGCCACTCAAAGCCAGGTCTCCTTAAACAAAGGAGGAGACCTTGGTTTGACTGACTGGCTGATTAGTTACAGCTGTCTTCGATTGGCAGAGAAGATATGTGCTATGTCTCACTCTGTGTTCTTCTGCACTTAGGGCTCTAGTTTCGCAGACCTGGCGAGGCGGGGGCGTAGCGCAGATGCGCTTCGCCAACTGGGTGTGGCCAGGCGGATTTTCCAAGTTTGGCACGCCGTGCTCGGTGGCGCAAGTACTCCGCCGTCCCTCCTACCGGCGCAAGGGAGGAGAGAAGGCATGGAGTGGGTTTGACACAGCCGATTCACATTTAACCAATCAAATGAGCCCCTGTCCTTGCCTTTAAAATGCGCTGCGCGAAGGCGTAATGAAAGTTTACACAGCTGATATGGAGGTCTATTGCCGCAGGCGGAGCGGAGCTCAGGAGACAGGCGCGGAGCGGAGACCGGCGAGCAGTGCGGACACGTCACCAAAACCTCACAGGCAGGCTTCCGGGATGTCAGGAACATGAACGATGCAATAAATACCGAAAAAAACACTATTCAATGCTACGATCACAATCAGCACATACATATATCTCCATATCAACTGTCCCGTCACAGCTGATGTCAGATCAAAGGAGATTGGCACCGTTTATGCTGATTGTGAGGTTTTGGTGATGTGCACCAGCCAGCCAAACTTCCACTGCGCCGGCTCCGCTCCGCCTTGCGCGGAAAGTAGACGTGGTTTCAGATGGCGAGCTTTTGGCGCACCTCGGCGAAGCCTTTTGGCACGAAACTGTCACTGCGCAAAGTTGAATCTGTCGGCACCTCCCCCCGCTGCGCCACCACTCCCATCTCCGCGCAAGTCCGTCTGCGAAACTTGGACACTGTCCGCCTCTCCCGTTTCGCCGGTCGAAACTAGCTCTGCGCGGGGTTCGCCTCACTGCGCCACCCCGCGCTGCGCCGGGAAACTAGAGCCCATAGACTTACTCTCTTGAATGTTCACACTGACAAGTGTGACAGTGCAGTGCACATTTAGTACCCAGATGATGCACTCATAACAGTCCAGCAGTTGAGTGTAGGGCGCTGAACACTTCTCACCCTCAATGGTTGCCATCCTGGCTACACAGATCACTGTTTCTGCAGCGATTTGCACAGGAAAGAGGATGGCCCTGCAGTGCTGCCCTAAAACCTTAAAATAATCATACTGGAATTAGTTAGCACCATCGAGCAATCCATAACACAAGAAGGCTAAGATGTGTTCAGCTGAATCAACTTAGCTCTTTAGCCAAGAAAATAAATGAATGCCAAAGAGACGTGCCACTAGAGACGTGACCATGGTGTCATGAGCCCTAACGTCCCTGTTTGACCAATACTGTGGCTGTGGCAAACCTGTGGCTTCCATTTTTTGTTTATCAGTTCTCCTGACATCTGTACTTACCAGCTGCACCGTCTCCATGCCTAAAGCCAGGTGCTATTGGCTCACTGAAAACTCATAGGCTAGACAGTGCTAACCAAGTTCTGAGGCAGAGTTGAGGGCCTACCTGGCTTTGGGCAGGGAAACAGCGGCCGCTGGTAAGTTCAGATGTTAGTGCAGGCGCTCACTTTTGTAGACGAAAAATAACGGAGAAAGAAAAACGGAGAACAAGCGGCAGTCCTGGTCAGATGAGGACATTAGGGCTCTGCTCACTATCTGGACAAAGGATAATGTCCATCATCAAATCGACGGTGTTTGCTGATATACTGTTATGCAATATATAGTGAGAGAGCTGGCAGCTTTCCCATTTTTGTAATAACCCCAGCACTTTGTAATAATTTAATTTGGTAATAAAAACTAAAAAAAAAAAAAAAAGAAAAAAGAAAAAAGAAAAAAAAAGCAATATATTTGATGAGACATATTGATTTAATCCTAGTCTAGCTACACAGTGCAGGAAGGGGCTGGTTATATATTATGAACACTGCCCTTACTTTTCCCTTCCCTTAACCTCTGTCAGGGGGTGGGTCTTGGACTAGTGTGGGCATAGCTTGGAAAGGTTTCTTTTTGAGTCTGCATCTTACAGGTGGATACTGTAAGAATCAGCCTCAAGGGGGCATAACAGATTTATCATTATCATTCTTTTTCTTCTTCTTCTTCTTCTTGTTTAGAATAGTGCAATTTAATGCACTGACATATTTGAATGAATGATTAAGTGTGGCACTGTAAACAAAGACAGCTGTTGTGTCATGTTATTACATAATACACTGAATTGTTACACATTTGTCCATTTTTTTTTTTTAAGTGTAACTCCCACATTAGCCTTGCTGCCATGCTCTGAACACACCAGAGGCATTCTAAATCTTTCTAGTATATAGGCTGTCACAGTATAATCAAGTCGAGATGACATGAAAGCATTTATAATCCTTTCAGTGCCAGTAAAAACAAATTAACTAAAAAGGTGGGTATAGGAAAGTCGTTCGCACACTGCTTCCGGCATCTGGCCTGATGTTTGGAGAATGGTACCATATAGAGAGCGGGGTCGCCGAGCGCTGAGGCTCATAGTGCGTAAGAGTGGCCAACGGTCATGACAGTGTGGATACCTGACAGAAAATGACACTGAATCCACATTTTTGCGAAGATTTTGGCTTTTAAAGGCAGTGGTCTTAAACTTTTGATCAGCTGATGAACAGCCTATTTCAGTTTAATAGTTGTTTGCAATAGATAGATAGATAGATAGATAGATAGGTATACTTTATTGATCCCAGACTGGGAAATTCACATGTTACAGCAGCATCATCAAAAAAAACAAAAAATTAAAAAAAATTAAAATTAAAAGTATATACAATAGAGACTAAATATGCAAAATATATACACTAAAGACAATAAGGGCTAAGTATATACAATAAAGTAGCCTGAGAATATGAGATGTTTAAGTGTTGAAATGTAAGAAATGTAAGATATACTGATGAAAATAATAAATATGAAAAATGAAAAATACAGATAGTAGATGGTATGGCACAGGGTAAGCTTGAAACCATGGAACCAAGAAAACCAAGTGGCAGAACCCGACGCCCGGTAATGGGATTCGGCGACTGTCCGACTTGATTTGGTCCCATGGAATCACCACTTCTAATAAATAACAGTTAAGGTGCTGAGTGATGGATAATAAAATAAAATAATCTAAATAATAATAATAAATTACTTACTCAATTTTTTTTTTATTTTTTTTTTTGTCTCACTCCCATTTCTTCTTTTTGCATTTTGAAGCTGTACTTAGAACCTTTTTAAGATCCAACATTCTTGCAGTTTCTCAACTGGTCTTAAGATTTTGATCAGGAGTGTATGTATATAATGTTATGAAAGTCAAAACCATAGCAGTGAAAAAGACATGCTGTGCCTGTTCAAAACTCTGGAGCTGCAGACCACTGAGCAGATGCAATCAGAGCCTCCAGCTCCCACCACCCACAATCAAGTGAAAACAGAACAACTCATCAAGCCAGCTGCTTGCAATGTGAACGCATCGTAGGACTGTGAGGTCCACTGTGGGGACCAATGTACTGATGATGTTCTCAGATTTTCAGGAAATGCTGCATCAACTTCTGAAACTAAATTGTGCACGGATATGAAATTATATTGTGTCACTTACTGGCTATCTGAAACTCCTTTACAATCACAGATACCCACAAGAACAGTCCTGATTGGATGGTTTTCTCCTGCAGGGCTGCATCCCCATGACCCCTGTGCTCTGTGATAGGTGTGTTTGCTAATCAGAAGTGACAGCCTGATTACATGGGTGGTCTGGGGGATAACCGCCATGGAGGAACCTTGGAGTCACCTTACACCATACAACCACTCTGAAAAATAGTTTGGTGTCAAGCTGGGATGTATCCGTGACACTTTACACCTACACAAGCACCTCAGATAATTGCTGGAAGTTGCATCCTCTGGAGTGCAGATGGTACATGAGAATCACAGGGTAGCGCCTCTATTTCGCTCGTACATGCACCTGTGGAATTAACAAAAGCTATGTAGATTTACTGATGCATTCCACATATCATCGCAAAAAGAACAGGAGAATAATTTTAACTCTTCACGTGGAAATTAGATTTGCCCACAGTGATGCAGTGTGCAGCAAAATTTTCCCAACAGCTGAGATGAACGGGAATTCAGGAACAATAAATGCTGGGTTAATTGTAAATAAATTATGTTACAAGTTTGAGGAAATGTCAAGCTTCAATTACAATTGCAGTTATCAAGGAAATTGAATGAGAATGATTGAATAGAATGAGAGGGCAGTGTTAACTGAGGAAAAGAGCATGCACTGAAGAGTTACGCAAGTGAGCTCATTGCCATTCTCTTTGAATAAAAGGTTGACAGTCTCCTGCTATGAGGGTTCTTTTTGTTAAAGTCAGAACCATGATAAAAAGGCTCCTGCACTAGCTTGGCTTAGGTAGCAGCTGGGCCACTGAAAGCTTTCTATTCTGCTAATAACAGCTTGGGGGTTGAAACAGCGTGTTTGGTAAAGTGACAAGAAACAGCAAATATGCTGTTTATGAAAGGCTAGGACTGCACAGAAACTATAATAGACATTTGAGAATGACTAATACACAACATACATATGACCTCAAAGTGTTGTTCTCACCCAGGTCTGATATACAGTATTAGATCCATAATATAATAAGCATTGAAACTATTTAACTGGGGAATAAATTATTTTATTGCTTTATTTTAAGAGTTATTCAAAACAAATAAGTTATAATGTTAAAACACTATGTCCTCTTTTTAAATGTTGTGATATGTTCTTTCTTTTTATATAGAAAATGTCTCTAATTTGTATCTTTGCATTGTTCAATAAAAAATGTTAATGCTCTCTAGTTGAAGCCACCTTGATTTAAGTTTTGAGTTTGGCTGCTCATGATCAGCTTTGTCACACTATACACACTGAGAGAACCATAGCTTTGCAGCAAATAAATGAACATTATATGTCAGACACAGATGAAAAAAAAAAAAAATCTCACATAAATAAATGGATACATAAAAATAGCTTTCTAGTTACAATTAGAGCACACTTTTGCTAAAAGATACAAATTCACTTGCTTTCTTTTAAAAACATGGGGGAAAAGTTGATGAGCAAATATGTAGGGTGTTAGTAAAAAGTTTCAAGACAACTACCAAAAAGAATTGTATCAAAACTTTTAAAATAAATAAATAAAAATAAATGAACATACATACATACATACAGTACAGGCCAAAAGTTTGGACACACCTTCTCATTCAATGTGTTTTCTTTATTTTCATGAGTATTTACATTGTAGATTCTCACTGAAGGAATCAAAACTATGAATGAACACATGTGGAGTTATGTACTTAACAAAAAAAGGTGAAATAACTGAAAGCATGTTTTATATTCTAGTTTCTTCAAAATAGCCACCCTTTGCTCTGATTACTGCTTTGCACACTCTTGGCATTCTCTCCATGAGCTTCAAGAGGTAGTCACCTGAAATGGTTTTCACTTCACAGGTGTGCCTTATCAGGGTTAATTAGTGGAATTTCTTGCTTTATCAATGGGGTTGGGACCATCAGTTGTGTTGTGCAGAAGTCAGGTTACTACACAGCCGACAGCCCTATCGGACAACTGTTAAAATTCATATTATGGCAAGAACCAATCAGCTAACTAAAGAAAAACAAGTGGGCATCATTACTTTAAGAAATGAAGGTCAGTCAGTCCGGAAAATTGCAAAAACTTTAAATGTGTCCCCAAGTGGAGTTGCAAAAACCATCAAGCGCTACAACGAAACTGGCACACATGAGGACCGACCCAGGAAAGGAAGACCAAGAGTCACCTCTGCTTCTGAGGACAAGTTCATCCGAGTCACCAGCCTCAGAAATCGCAAGTTAACAGCAGCTCAGATCAGAGACCAGATAAATGCCACACAGAGTTCTAGCAGCAGACCCATCTCTAGAACAACTGTTAAGAGGAGACTGCGCCAATCAGGCCTTCATGGTCAAATAGCTGCTAGGAAACCACTGCTAAGGAGAGGCAACAAGCAGAAGAGATTTGTCTGGGCCAAGAAACACAAGGAATGGACATTAGACCAGTCGAAATCTGTGCTTTGGTCTGATGAGTCCAAATTTGAGATCTTTGGTTCCAACCGCCGTGTCTTTGTGAGACGCAGAAAAGATGAACGGATGGATTCCACATGCCTGGTTCCCACTGTGAAGCATGGAGGAGGAGGTGTGATGGTGTGGGGGTGTTTTGCTGGTGACACTGTTGGGGATTTATTCAAAATTGAAGACACACTGAACCAGCATGGCTACCGCAGCATCCTGCAGCGACATGCCATCCCATCCGGTTTGCGTTTAGTTGGACCATCATTTATTTTTCAACAGGACAATGACCCCAAACACACCTCCAGGCTGTGTAAGGGCTATTTGACCAAGAAGGAGAGTGATGGAGTGCTGCAGCAGATGACCTGGCCTCCACAGTCACCGGACCTGAACCCAATCCAGATGGTTTGGGGTGAGCTGGACTGCAGAGTGAAGGCAAAGGGGCCAACAAGTGCTAAACACCTCTGGGAACTCCTTCAAGACTGTTGGAAAATCATTTCAGGTGACTACCTCTTGAAGCTCATCGAGAGAATGCCAAGAGTGTGCAAAGCAGTAATCAGAGCAAAGGGTGGCTATTTTGAAGAAACTAGAATATAAAACATGTTTTCAGTTATTTCACCTTTTTTTGTTAAGTACATAACTCCACATGTGTTCATTCATAGTTTTGATTCCTTCAGTGAGAATCTACAATGTAAATAGTCATGAAAATAAAGAAAACGCATTGAATGAGAAGGTGTGTCCAAACTTTTGGCCTGTACTGTACATAAAAAAAAACTCAAAATAAAACATTACAGAAATAATGGCAAAAAAGTTTTGAAAAAACGATTTATAATTATTATATTCTTATTAATTAAAATGCATATTTAAAATAAATTTCCGCAAATTACCATAAAATCAACAGAAAATGAATTCAGATTTGTTTAAAAGATACAAGAAAGTTACCCCCCAAAAAATGTCCAAATAAATTAAAAATCAAAAGTAATGAGGTAGTTGAGGAATTGGTGGAAAATATTTTCCTCGTGTGGCATTCCAGTGTGGTGTCCTTCCCATGGACAAATGAGCACAGCAGCAATCTACAGGAATAGTCTACATAATGTGAATTTTTTGATCGCTTATGACAGAAACTCATATCTAGCAGCCTATTAGTGCTTATTTCAGTTTATTTAATTATGTTTTAATTACGTTTATGTCTGTATTTCTATATTCCTAGACAGTTTATGTCCTTTTGTAAACACTGACTTTTAGTCATCAGTCATACTGAATATTATACATTATACAGGAGTTTGTGGTAACAATAACAACAGCAGCATGTCAAAGTAATTTTCTTATAGTACTCGTAGGTTATATTTAATCATATTTTTAAACAATGTTTTTCATGTATTTTATTTGATTTGATTTTGTTTTGTTTTGGTTTATTTTATTTCCTTGGGCCCACATGATGGCCTTGATACAGCTGATATGCCAGTGTAGTTGATGCAACCCATGAACGACATAGGTGATGTGAAAATGGAATGATTATAATTATCCAACGGGATATCTTGACACATCATAAAGTCTGGAAATATCTTCTCTGTTTTGCTGCTGACGAAGGCACAAACCTGAATTGCTGGTCCAAAAAAAATAAAGAGAAGAAAAAGACAAAGCTGTATGTTTGAATGGACTCACAACTCTCTGGTCACGGGTGAGCTCCAAACAGCTGTAACTAAACAGTCAGCACGTCTGAACAGTGGACAGTTTGCTTCGTGCTGCATCTAGGGTGTGGATTGGGCTGCATATTTGTTTCTAAACTCAACCCGAGCCTGAGAGCATAGTAACTGAGCCTGACCCTAACCTGACAGGCAATGGAGCCCAAGACTTTGCTTGTCCTCCATCGCTAGGGTACATTTTCTGCCTGAAATAGCCTACATGTTGCCCTAAATGTTGTCATATAAACTCAAGTACTATAGGGGAAGTCCATCATTCTTCACTAAAATAATGCCAACTTGTCTGAACCCGCCCTGAATCCTAACATAACTTCTAAATGTTTGTCCGAACCTGGCCTGACTCGCCTCAACGTGACGGGTTGTGGACTGGGCATCCACAATCTGGCCACATCCTCGGTCACCTTTGGATGATGTGCAAACGATTCAGAAGCGATTGAGTTCAGCACCTGGGCTGAGCATTCAGTAATGTTTCCTTCACAGGGCTGTATCTCTTTTGTAATAGGGTAACTGTCATCTCACAACAGTGCAATCAACAGCTTGAGACCAAGAGAGACCACAAAACTGTTTTATTACCAAGCATTTCAGGCCCAAATGATGAATTCCCTTTCGTCAGCTCGTGGTTTAACACTTTGGCTCCCTGATGTCTTTTTAAAAGGCACAGCTCAATTGATAGTATATGAGGTGCGTCCGCATATAAAATGTCACTATTAAAATTGCCCATAAAGAGATACTACCCCATGCTCCCTTGCAGCTGACATCTCTTCTTCATGTTCAGCTCCTCTTCTCTTTGGCTGGCAGGTCTTTCATGCCTTTTTTTCTCTCCCTCATGCCTGAGTGAGGTGAAAAATGAAATGTGATAGTGGCTCGCTGCTGGGATGGGAAGGAGGGAAGTGGAGCAGAGCAATGGAGCTCCCCGTGAAGCCAGCGGTTTGGCTGATGAGGCCAAGCGAAAGCTCCTGGGATGGGATGGAGCCCCTCTCCAGAGGCGAGTCTCCACTGCACGCCGCTGGGTATGGACACATGGTATTTGGATAAGTGTAATTGCAACCATTTAGACTCAAGCAAGAGAGATGGGAGTTAAGAGAGCATTCTGGTGGGCCAGTGGGGTTATTCACATACCGTGTATTTGCAGCCTTGTCCGGTTGAGTCTGGTTTATGACCATTTATAATCGATGTCCCTTCTCCCTGCAATGTTTCTTGGCATTCTTCAATGCCCCAAGTGGTGTTGAGGGACCTTAAGGGGCTTCCAGAGGGATCCTCAGCAAAATGAGGACTACTTTAATTTCACTGTGATTTAATTCACTAGCAATTGTTAGAATGTGGAAAATGTATTATTATTAATGTATTGTCAGTGTTCATTTTGAAATGTGAATATCAAGTCCAGGATGAATGTTTGTGGTTGTCAGACTCCTACTGTACTGCTTTTTCTATTTTTGAGTTTATTCTTGAGTTTGGTTTCCCTTATGTAGGGCTCCGTAAAACATAGCGGAGGTCCCCTCAGTGATGCGCATTGCAGAAAGCATTACACACAAACAAGCGAACACATTGAGGCTGGCTGGATCTTTCAGAGATATTCCACCCGTGCTTCTAATCAGACAGAAATCCAAGTGCTTGATTGATGAAGCTTGTCACAAATTACCACCAGAGCTGCTACATTTAGCAGTTTCTCAATTTAGCAGGTGATTTACCTACACTATTTATATTGCGAATGAGCACAGTCACTGTTGATTAAATGTGAATGCACTGCCACTCTAATACCTGTGGCTGGGCTATTCATGAGGCGCCTGCTGCATGCCTGAGAGGCAGCAGCACCAGGCCCAACGGCTTTGAAAAATATAATCCTATAATCAAGAAACATGTCTCTGTTTTCAAGACAAGCTTTTGCTCTTTTTTTTTTTTCTGTGCATTTTTTTTTTTCAGCCAAACTCAAAACAGGCAGCAGCTGTTGAGGACAGTGCAGTGCAGGCATAACTTTATCCACAAATCCATTCCTCAGCACTCTTATGGTCCCAGTAGAGAGGGAAAATATGGTCCCAGAAACACAGCCAGCACCGGTAAGGACGCATCACCTCTGAGGTCTTGTCAGACACGGTGGCTGAATAACTCTCATATGAGGAAATGTATTTCCAACTTTATGACTCCAGCATTGAGATAAGGGTCAAAACACTCGTCATAAGGGCAAAACACTCACCTTTAATGCGCATAGATGTTTGTGTGAAATGTTTAGTCTCTCAGTTCACCCACACCAACCCAATGCAACACCTTAGTAAATAAGGATGGACACTATTTGTCTTGTTTGTGCATGTAAAAGCTCTGCAAATCCTTGATAGGTCAGCCTCTAAGTGGCTATAGGTGTGAATGTGAGCATGAATGCATTTGTCTACTTTTCTGTGCATGTCTGTGTATGTGTTAACTTTGTGATAGACTAATGTTAGGTTGCCTAGTGCTATTTTATTCTCACTTTCAAGGCACCTATGTGGGTTAGCTCTATCATATTTGCAAATTTTCATTGTCATACATCAGGTAAAGGTTTCACAGGACATACAGTTAATGGAAAACAGTTTGTGCCTTTAATTTATTCTTAACTGTATGTCCAACATGCCACACCGCACACATGTAATCGATCCTCCAAAGCTGACTCGTCAACTTGCGAGACTGAGTGCCTTAACATGACTCTTATGCTCCAAAATAAATGAAGTGGACCTGGCCCACCAAACAAAATGATTTCGAGCAGCGAGACAAAGCTGAAAAAAGTCTTGATGTTGGGATTCATTATTGATGCTCTTTTCCAAACCTCATGCTTACTAACTGGAGGAACTACTTTGTTTCTGTATCACTACACAACAGCTCCCCTGAGCACTGAATATTTGTTTACACACCTTGTAGAGCTCAGAAATAAACTGGTTCCAGCTGTTGGCACCAGTTCTTGCAACAGGGAAGGAGTCTTGTATGGTGTAACAAACACCACTGTATGGCAAAAACCCCAACTGTCACTTAAAAAAAAAAAACAAGTGCACCCTAAAAATGTTTTTTTTTTTTTTTTTTTTTTTTTTTTAATTTTACCGTTCTTTTTATCATTTTATCATTTTCTGCTTACCTTCATGTTAGTTGAAAAGAACTCACTTAGACTTTGGGGAGGGCCGAGTGGGGAGTGAGAGAATAAGTAACCAAGGGTTTTTTTGTTTCTTCCTGGGGACCTTTTCCAGTGTAAATACCGACCTTTTCAGGACCAGTGGTTCTCACCAAAGGACAGTTCAGTTAAGGTGCAATGTCCTAACAATCACAGCTCCACAAACGTGTGTGTGTGTGTGTGTGTGTGTGTGTGTGTGTGTGTGTGGAGTGCCGGGGGTGAGGAAAATGGATCTGTGAATGGAAACATTTACATTTAAGAATTGCACAATTTGTTAAATATCACTTTTAATTTAAATTAAATTTCCTATTGGTACTATCACCTGATTCTCTTACCTCATCTCAATACTTCATTCATGGTTCTCAATATGTGGCTTGTAACGTAGCGGTCAACAACCCACTTCTTTGGCTCATAGGTGGAAAGTCCTGTGTTAACAGAAACAGGTACTAACCAACTTTACAACACCGGCTATCCAAGATCACCAATTTATTAATATGGTGGTTATTTCTACAAGCATCTTTGTCTCATCCCAGACAAACTGAAATAATGAACTTCAATATCCCCAGGTCCCATGTGACAATTAGGTGTATGGCTGAAATGCTAATTAAGGTGTATGTCAGTGTACACACAGGAGTTAGCTGATGCTGCTTTGTTTCAGTCTCCTCCAGAACGCCTGGAATGGATGGACACCATTTATTAAGGGTTTCTAAAGTCTATAAAATGACTGCAAGCTGCATAATGCATGTGTTCTGACGCCAGACAATTGCACTGTGGATCCAAAAATCCAATGGATACCTCATTATCTCCTAGATTTGCTTCACTTGTTCTGCAAAACACCAACTGTCATTAGAGTAGCACATATGTAGATGCTGCCCTCAGACAACCTGATCTCACAGAAATCCGTGATATGAGCACGACCTCTTAACAACGCATTGCGTGCTCCTGGCACATAACCTGTTATAATTACGTCTGGCCACCACAGAAACAGCGTCCACTGAAAGTCAATTAGGATCCGTGTCGTATGGCCACCACGCAAACGCTGTCCACTGAAAGTCAATTTCACGTGGGTGGTAGTTCATAGATCCCGGAAGTGCAAATTTAATCAAAATAAAATAATAAAATAAAAAATAAAAAATCGCCAGTTTTCTAGACTAGGCCTACCATATTGACCCGCATAAAAGACGACCCTGATTTTAAGATGACCCCTCTTTTTCAAGACCATTTTTTGGAAAATAGGCTACTTTTTATATGGACAAAATCTTGTTTGAATAAAAAAGCCACCGGCCTGCATCAGGCGGGTCGGTCGCGGCACCGGCTGGTACCGCGCCCACCCGGTCAGGTCTGCGGGATCTGACAGATGAGCGGTCAGTGCCGCGGTCGGCCCGCCTGGTGCCATGGCCGGTAGGAGTAGTATCTAACATGGAAGGGCGCAAGCCAGTAATTTCGCCTAGGGCGGCACATAGGCAGAACCGCCACTGTATAGTTTATAATGTCATCATTTTCATATTTTTCTAGTCCACAAAAATCACATTTTAAGCCATTTTGAAATCAATGAACGAAATTTTATTTTAATCTGAAAAACACCGGCGTTACCAAGGCAACGCGCTTCATGCTACCTGGTGACTCCCGGCTTCTCGGCTTCAAAGACGTCACGCCGTGGGTGGTGGTTCATAGATCCCGGAAGTGCAAATTTAATCGGTATTCTGAAAAAAAGGTCTGATTATTAGCCATAACGTTGTAACCACCCAAGGCAGACTTACCACGAGCTATGAGGATGTGTAACGATGGCATGTGTCCACAAGTCCCGTATAATATCAACTTTATTTTAAGAAAACACGTTTTATTTGCGATATCATATCACGGAGAAGCACTACATTACCCATAATCCTAGTGTTTATCAGCGACGTGTCTGAATCGACAGCTTTCATCAATAAAGTCAATAAAATCTAATAAAGTGCATGAAAGTTGATAATGTGCTGATATGTTACGCCATTGAACACAACCCTTTCAGTCAGCGAAACAGAGCGGGTGGACAAACCGTCGGAACACGTCAAAAATAGCACTAAAGATTTATATAGTCTATATATATATATTTTTTTTTCATAACACATCTTTACTCGTGGTATAAACATAGGCTACATGTTAAGGTTATGCTTTTGCTGTTGAAAAACTACCGTATGTATGGTTTTTAAACCTAAATTCACAATGTTTATCCTAACCCGGAAGAGGGGTACCAGAACTACAATTCGTGCAGAGTTGCAACACACAGAGCTGTACTGCGCCATAGCTTTTGTAGTTCTAACATGTTATGTCTATTATATGAAGTGGTGATCACTAATTTTGCAATCTTAATCAAAGTTTTTGGGTGTGGGAAGAACGCCTGAATGGTCAGATTTTAATTTTTTTTTTCTTAAGATAGTGAAATCATGTTTTTTCCATGTTTTGACACTAGTCGGTGGCGCCCCCTATTGGTTTGCCATCGGACATGATAGTAGAGGTCAAGAGCTTTCCAAAAATGTTGACTCCATGTCTGTGCCATTTTTTGTTGCTGCACTGTAAGCCTTTAAAAGTGTCTCAGGTGGCCATATTAAGTTAATGGGAAAATCTGAAATATGAAACATTGAGTATTTTATGGGGAAAAAAAGCTTTGAAATGGTCCAAATTGAAAAGTATGACTGTGTATATGACTAACATCAATATTCTAAATAAATTTGGCCATTACATACCCCCTTAAAGAAGTTTGACTGATTTTATCAAGCTTGGCCCTAAAAGAGGTCTGCAGATGTATACCTGAGACAGCCTTGACTTGGAGCATGATGAAAATCAAACTTTGTCACAGAACAACAATGAAGACATCGTTTGAAAGGTCTTGACCTATGGAGTAACATATCTCAGTGTGAGACCAGTGGGCAGTTCCTGCTCCCCACAAGTGCCCTTAGAACCTTGCACCTGAGACACTTTTAAAGGCTTACAGTGCAGCAACAAAAAATGGCACAGACATGGGGTCAACATTTTTGGAAAGCTCTTGACCTCTACTATCATGTCCGATGGCAAACCAATAGGGGGCGCCACCGACTAGTGTCAAAACATGGAAAAAACATGATTTCACTATCTTAAGAAAAAAAAAATTAAAATCTGACCATTCAGGCGTTCTTCCCACACCCAAAAACTTTGATTAAGATTGCAAAATTAGTGATCACCACTTCATATAATAGACATAACATGTTAGAACTACAAAAGCTATGGCGCAGGACAGCTCTGTGTGTTGCAACTCTGCACGAATTGTAGTTCTGGTACCCCTCTTCCGGGTTAGGATAAACATTGTGAATTTAGGTTTAAAAACCATACATACGGTAGTTTTTCAACAGCAAAAGCATAACCTTAACATGTAGCCTATGTTTATACCACGAGTAAAGATGTGTTATGAAAAAAAAATATATATATATAGACTATATAAATCTTTAGTGCTATTTTTGACGTGTTCCGACGGTTTGTCCACCCGCTCTGTTTCGCTGACTGAAAGGGTTGTGTTCAATGGCGTAACATATCAGCACATTATCAACTTTCATGCACTTTATTAGATTTTATTGACTTTATTGATGAAAGCTGTCGATTCAGACACGTCGCTGATAAACACTAGGATTATGGGTAATGTAGTGCTTCTCCGTGATATGATATCGCAAATAAAACGTGTTTTCTTAAAATAAAGTTGATATTATACGGGACTTGTGGACACATGCCATCGTTACACATCCTCATAGCTCGTGGTAAGTCTGCCTTGGGTGGTTACAACGTTATGGCTAATAATCAGACCTTTTTTTCAGAATACCGATTAAATTTGCACTTCCGGGATCTATGAACCACCACCCACGGCGTGACGTCTTTGAAGCCGAGAAGCCGGGAGTCACCAGGTAGCATGAAGCGCGTTGCCTTGGTAACGCCGGTGTTTTTCAGATTAAAATAAAATTTCGTTCATTGATTTCAAAATGGCTTAAAATGTGATTTTTGTGGACTGGAAAAATATGAAAATGATGACATTATAAACTATACAGTGGCGGTTCTGCCTATGTGCCGCCCTAGGCGAAATTACTGGCTTGCGCCCTTCCATGTTAGATACTACTCCTACCGGCCATGGCACCAGGCGGGCCGACCGCGGCACTGACCGCTCATCTGTCAGATCCCGCAGACCTGACCGGGTGGGCGCGGTACCAGCCGGTGCCGCGACCGACCCGCCTGATGCAGGCCGGTGGCTTTTTTATTCAAACAAGATTTTGTCCATATAAAAAGTAGCCTATTTTCCAAAAAATGGTCTTGAAAAAGAGGGGTCATCTTAAAATCAGGGTCGTCTTTTATGCGGGTCAATATGGTAGGCCTAGTCTAGAAAACTGGCGATTTTTTATTTTTTATTTTATTATTTTATTTTGATTAAATTTGCACTTCCGGGATCTATGAACTACCACCCACGTGAAATTGACTTTCAGTGGACAGCGTTTGCGTGGTGGCCATACGACACGGATCCTAATTGACTTTCAGTGGACGCTGTTTCTGTGGTGGCCAGACGTAATTATAACAGGTTATGTGCCAGGAGCACGCAATGCGTTGTTAAGAGGTCGTGCTCATGTCACGGATTTCTGTGAGATCAGGTTGCCTCAGATACAGTTGGGAATACGATAATTGTAGCGAGAGTGTGCTTGAACAAGCCAATAACATAGTAAACAGCCTTAAAGAGGCTGGTCTTCTTAAGATTTTGCTGTGCTTATTAGCCTGCGTTCCATTGGCTTGTATATGTTATGTGATGATAAAACCCAGACACTATATTGGCAGCTTATTCGCTCAGTGCCTTCCACTTTCCAATATTGCAGGATTAGCATGCCAAAATTTGGGTAAAAAATAACTTAAATCATAATGAATATTGTTTTTATTTCCCCCCAAAAATGACACAAGCTGTAATGTAATGAAAGTAAGCACTGAGAACTGAACAATAACCTGCTCTGGCTGGTTCAACTGAAACAAAGTGCTATGCTTAATACCGGCCCGTTATGAAGAGATGAATGAGAGAATAAAAAGCTCACGACTTCAGAGTAGCCTAATAATGCATTAGGCTGCTTTGAAGTTTGTAGTATTTACTCACCCTTTCATCTATTCATAATGTGCCAGGAAGAACAATCTGCTTTTGCTTAATCTTTTGGCAATAAAATTAACTTTTGTACTTTCCCAACCTGATTATCATGCATCCACAATTCTGCAGGCTGCTTTTAAAGATGGGAGATGGTTTCAGTTTTAATATGAGCCACACTGACTTTGCTGTGCTTTCAATGCATTCAGCTTGTTCGGGTGTGTAAATGGCAACTGAATATTAGCATGATTGGTCTGTCAGCATGCTTTTGTCCACTTTGTTTCACCAGCATTTAGTTCTATAATTATGGTGCTGCTGTGCTGAAAGTTCTTGGTTGAACCATATCATTACCACAAACAATGGGGTTGTTTTGTCTGAAGTGCACATTGGGGCTGTTAGTCTGCACTGCCACTGCAAGCAGCCGGATCAACAAGTCACCAGAAGTCATTCATTTCCAATAGCGCAAAGCAACCAGGGAAACTCAGCCAGTGTCCAGAAGGTCAACAAGCTTGTCAGCCAGGAAAAGTTGGCCATGTTGGCTGAACATTTTGCAGTCATTTGCTGTCAACAGCCAATCAGATTTTCATGCTTCCCTGCCTCCCTGCCTGTGTGATTTTGTTTTATGAACCTGACAAGAGCAAAACGGAAGGAGAAGCTGCAGCCATGAAGGGCTTCTCTTGCTCTTTAAAAGACTTCCATCGTGCTCACACAGCACGTGTCACGGCAAGGCAATCTTTTCCATAACCTTGCGTTTGAGATGTCCTGAGAGCTGGAAGGTGCCCACTTTAAACCTTGCAATTCCCACTAGGATGCATTTGAGAGTTCCATTTGGTAATTTCTAGGATGTGCATTGCTTGCTATAGCCCAAAGCTTTACCTTGCATGTTTTTGGTTGGATAAAAAAAGTTGGGGTGGAAAATGAGATGGCTGAATGGACTGATAAAAAAAAAAAAGTTCCACTTTGTTTTTCAGTTTCTGCCTGACAGAAGGTTTTTGTCATAGTCAGGAACTCGCTTTGATGTCATATGTTTCTGGGTGTACGGGGCTTTTGGAGTTTCCCAGTGGGAACGCCTACCAGGTGACCTAAAGCACTTTTGCTAATTGGACCTGGAATTTCTCCAAGCTCCCAAATGCAGCATAAATAGTTTATATGTTATTTGAGACCATCAAAAACGGATGCTGATGCTTGCCTCGACCTGGCGTTACCAGATGTGCCTATCATGTTATCTGACAGGATGCAACATATATAATGCAAATATGCAAAATCACCGGTACCATCAAACTCAAAAACTGATGTGACACATTATGTCTGGACATAGTTAACAGCTGTAAATGTCTCAAAAATGAGACATTTACTCCCGTTCCTTTCAAATTTCATGTTCTTTGTCAGAAAAATTAACTTGTCCACATTGCTGTCAGAAAGGACAGATCTGCCAGTGGTTTGAATGTCTCCAGCTTTAGAAAATGCCCTCTTGTTAGGGACAGAAGTTGCATGTACAGCACGGAAGCGTTTCGCTAACTCGGCAATATGAGGATATGTGGGCTCATTGGTCCTTCGCCATATAAATGGGTTGCAGTACAAGGCAGTGGACTGCATTGTATGAGGTAACCTCAACCTTCATCAGCTGCAAAGTGGTCTCACTGGTACTTAAGGTGTGGCTTTAGTGCTCATCAGTATTGTGAGGGGTTTTAGTGGTTGAAACACCTCAGTTACCTCCTCTGCCACGCTCACATGCTGGTCAGACAACGCTCTTATGTCTTTATTCTTCTTGATGACCCTTTCTGTCAGTGCTGAGTATACGGCTGCTCGCTGTTCAAGGTACCTCTCAAGCATATAACTGGAGTTCCAGCGGGTCTGACATCATGAGTAAGAGTGTGTTTAGATATTTTCAGCATCTCCTGTTCACTCTCCAGTGAATGTGCAGCTGTTGGACTACAGTGAAAAAGACAACCCCCCTGATTCCACCTAGCACTCTGGACACCTGGTTGAGTCCTGCTGTTTTCTGTGATGTTAAATGAACTGTCCAATTTTGGGGGCTCAGTCCAGCTTCACTGACTGCATTGACAAATATATTAAATTCCTAGAATTTTCTGTTGTAAAAGGAATTGTAGTTCATGGCCCCTCCAATCTCCAGTCCGACACTACCTCCCTAGGCCCCTCTGCCATACTTGTGCTTGTGTGTTGCAAGATTGCAGAACATAGCTTTCTATGCTCCATTCAGTGGTGATATGATGGCCAGTCACCATTAGGTAGCTTTTGTTAGCTCTGGATGTCCATTCATCAGTTGTTAATGTGCAGCAGATGCCTTGGACCTTGCTTGTTCATAAAGGGCTGGTATGACTTTTTGGCTGAAATGCAGATGAGAAGGAAGGTCGCATCAGGCCTCAGTCACCTTCAACATGTGTTTAAAACCTGTCTTCTCAACAACTGAGTATGGCTGTAGATCCACTGCTATAGAAATACCAGTGGCATTTGTTGTTGCTTTAGCCCAATCTGAATCACCAGCAAAAGGCACTATGGTTGTGTTTTTCACTGCAGCAGTGATATTTACATTCATGTTGTGCCATTTCAAATGAGTTTAACATGTTGCAAGAAACATACCCAATCACTACTGAACAATGTTTCTGTCTTATTTATCCGTCCTTTGTCCCTTACAGTATTTCATCAGGAAGCTGAAGTGTTCCCAAACAGGAGACCTTAATGATCAGGGAGGGTCATCAGGTTCTGGTTTCTCAGCTGCACTGGCCATGACGTTCACTAGCCAGGGGCTGGCCTGGGCTAAGTGTGCTGTGTGTGTAGTGTGCTCAGTGTGTGAGGTGGAAACTAAACAAACTTCCAGTCCACCACTTAATATGTTTATCTTAATATGTGCGGGAATTCTGGTTTCAAGTATGTTCAGACCATACTGAAAGTCCTGTACAGAAATGGTGCAAATACGTGTTTTGTTCATCTATGTCTTTCTTTCTTTTAATTAATTTTATCATTTGATGTCATTCAGTCTGCTATTTCAACTGCTTGTCAACTATTATCAGAGGATGCAGAGGACAGGAGACAACATGGAACTACAAAATAAAAGAAAAATTCACAATTAATACTGAAAAAATCTAGACACTTTACAATAGCTGTGCATACCTCATGTAGAAAATCTGAATAGAAGACTGGCCTATTTTTACGTTTGTAGAGCAGAACTTGGCGGCACATAGTGGACAGAGGTAAATAGACACTTTTTACATTCAATGATCTTATGACAAGGCAAATGCAAAAAATTTTTTTTTCAAACAGCACTTGTTATGTAAACTTAAGCTTGTTATCCAGACATAGAAATAAATAATAATAAAAAAAAAATGCTTCTAACTAATGCAGTTTCAGAGATATGAGCCATCAGGTCATCAGGCAAATTCTGTGCGTGCACTGCTGCTGCTGCTGCTGCTGCTGCTGCTGTGTGTGTGTGTGTGTGTGTGTGTGTGTGTGTTAGTTCCTGGGTGTGTTTGTCCAGGAGTGAGCGAGAGAGAGACGTAGACAGAGAGAGGATATAAAACTTGAATACTTAGGCTATATTTAATATTTAAGAAAATGTGAACATCATATGGATCATATTGCCCCAAGATTGATGACACATTTTACCCCACAACCTCCATTTTGATAAAACTGCTTGAAACATTTATGCCAACTCATGTTTGTGTTGTGACCTCAATTTATAGCTTATACAGAGATGAATTAATATGCAAAAATGTCCTGAACTTATTTATTTTTGTTAAGGCAAAGTGAATTCATCATGAGTTTTTCATGATGAATTCACGTTGCATGACAAAACCAATGTTTTTATTCCTGGTTTGCTTACCACTATTTCCACAGGCTCATCTTCCTCACAGCCTGGGTGGAATAAAATGGTATTTCTTAATCTGTGATCATATGGCTAAATTTGTGTATGGTTGCCTATATACAGGGGGTGGCTCATTTTACCCACTGGAACGATTTACCACGTTCTCCCCTACGCACAAATTACAAGTTGCCTGGTGAAGCCAATTTCATTGATTATATGGAAGCATACTGTTGCAGCAGCTGCTCTGCCAGTGCACCAGATATGTGCTCATTGGAGCAAAGGGGTAAATCAACAAAACAATGTGTCTATGAAAAGCCAATATCAGAGCAGTGAGAACTATGATTTTCTGTTGAAAAGCCTCTGGCAGTGGTCACAACAAGTTAGAATAATGCTGCACTCAAATGGAATCAGGTGGACAACAGACAGCAAAGCAGATGTCATTTTTGTGGATGAGAGCAGGATGGTAAAATTGGAGCAGACCGGCAGATTACGCTGGCAGCAATGATGGTAGATAGCAATGTCACCCAAAGTTAAAATTTTGGAAGTTTTTGCTGTCCTCCACGATAGAATTTACAACTGTTAACGCAGCGCATCACAAAACCAGAAAACAAAGCTGATTTGGAGGGTGAGAAGCTGATAATCCAGACTAACACAATTACATGTTTAGAATCTGTCCAGAGATGTAGACCCTTTCATTTGCAACAGCAGACTATGTTGATATAGTAATTTTATAGCTATTTGAATTGGTAGCATTATTAAATATAATTATATGAAACAAACACAGAACAATTTTGTACAATACATTTTATTTTTTCACCATAGCAGCCATCATCCTGTAGTGTTTTTTTGCTGTCCTGCCATTCAGTGCGCAGTTTGTTTTTCCTGTGCATATTGCTAACTGCTGTTTACTGCCTCCTGGTTGCCACCTAAACACAGCATGAAACACATCAACCAAGTTGCTAGTATCTTGTACAAGCAGCTTGGTAGTTCTAGACAAAGCAATTCTCTCAACTCTGGAATTCTTGTCCCAATACGTCTGACTCCAAATAACACTGAAGCATATTGCCACTATGAGCTTATCAGTCATCACACTGTCATACGGTGTTCAATCGATGCAAGTTGTCTGGCACGTAGCTATACCAGCAAGGTGAGAACATCAAACACCGGCAAGCAAAACCGATGATCAGTTACAAGGGGGCCACCTTGTGCTCTCTGGACTCTTCTGTGGATCTCAGCCTCCATTTGCGCGAGCGTCCCTCAGCTCAGCAGAGCATCTGTCTCAATCAATGAGGCCAATAACCACAGGCTCCAGACAGCTCGTCTGTCTGCCACTGTTTGTCTCTGACATTCACTCTGCCTCGCCGTCTGAAGTTACCAGCCGCTGAAAGCCCCCACTCAGCACCGGGTCAGCCAACAGAAATCATTATTAAAGGCTGCAGGCCGATAGCATCTCCACACAATGCAATTATGTGCAGTAAACACATACTCCGTCTCACCGGGATAGTAGATCAAAAGCAATTGTGTGTTTGTATGTGTATGTGTGTGTATGCCTGTGCATCCACGTTCAATGGGTCTCCCTCGGAGCAGATTTAGGAATGATGACTTGACACTGTCCTGCGCAACACGACAAGCGTGATAACGAAAATCGCTACTGTTCGCGCTCAGCGGCGTATCATGTGTCTAATCCAGTCAATATCCTGTAATTAAACTGTTCCAGAAAATAGTGGGGAAAAAAATCCAACTCAGCCAGCAAGGGAAAAAAATAAGCATCAGACACAGAGAGAGAATGAGGAAATACACCTTTTACCTGAGGGGTAATGGAAACACTGTTAAACTGCTATATTTCACCAACATAGAAAAAGTAAATTGATTCTTTTATTCTAAATAGAGAAAAGTACGAGTGATGGGGAATGACAACTTAAGACCAAAAAAGACTGCCTGACTGCAATTTGTGATTAAACAAAACCTGAGCTGGATAGGTTGTCAGCTCACAGGGCGGGCATGGAACAGATTCAGCTTTGAAGCGGATGCCAGCTTCTGCAACCCGTGAGATCCATCAGCTAGACAGGATGGAGAACGGTAAGCTGCTGAGAGGAAGTGAGCACAGCGAAGATAAATGCCTCCACGCTGGCTTTTGGCTCAGAGAGGCCCTCCCATTGCTTCTGCAGCAGTGGTTGCACAGCTGGGGGAAGAGCGGGATGGGGGTGTGGAGAAGTTGATGAAAGTACGGCGTCTTCTCTCCGCTGAGGTGAATTCAGTGACATTCTTGTATCCTCAGAAAAGCATTGAGCAAATGGGAAATGCCATGAATTACACAAATTTGTAGGTCAAAAAATATTCCTGTTTTGTCCACAAAAATTAAAGTTTGGAACACAAAGTTAATGGTTTCCAGGTATTGAACAAGTTCAAGACTTGGACAAAATGATACACATCTGACTATATTCAACTGTCATTTCAATATTCTGATATTTCTGGTTGTGAAGAAAGCAATACATTCTCCTTCCCAGGTCATCAAATACCACAGATTGGTCATACCCCTTTGATGTCTGATACCGACACCAAAAGGCACCCTGCAGCATCAGGATGAGACACATGAGGCTTTCTTGCTTTTATCACGTGTCAGTGTTAATCAGTAGCCTAGGTTTAGGCCACAAAGCCACTTGGTTAAGGTTAGGGAAAGGTTAGGTTTAGGCAACAAAACCACTTGGTTAAGGTAAGGGAAAGGTTAGGTTTAGGCCACAAAGCCACTTGGTTAAGGTTAGTGAAAGGTTAGGTTTAGGCAATAAAGCCACTTGGTTAAGGTAAGGGAAAGGTTAGGTTTAGGCAACAAAACCACTTGGTTAAGGTAAGGGAAAGGTTAGGTTTAGGCCACAAAGCCACTTGGTTAAGGTTAGGGAAAGGTTAGGTTTAGGCCACAAAGCCACTTGGTTAAGGTTAGTGAAAGGTTAGGTTTAGGCAATAAAGCCACTTGGTTAAGGTAACGTAGTGTGCGTAATGTTCACAAAAAATGAACACCACTGTCATCTAGATGAGAGTCTCCAATGTTAATCACTAAGACGTCACCTTTAAATAAATTATTTTAAAAGCCTTTTAATAGCGCTTGATTTTTAATGCAATTTTGCACATTATTAATGTTGAATGTGTTCCATTTCAGCCTACCTGGCTTTTTGTCATTACTTTAAGACCAGAATGAAGTCTCTGACTTCATTGTAACACATGCTGTTGAGTTTTATTTATGATTTCATCAAATCAAGCTAATAAATGTTTTTTGAAGCAAGGGCTAAGTTATGGCATACATCCTTTGTCAGATAATAGTGCTTTTGGAAAGATATTTCAGCCTGGTTTTCTGCATCTAGCTCCAAGGAGAATTTCCCCTTGGGGCAATAAAGCTGAACCCAAGTGAGTGTAGTTGTGCAGAAAAGTTTTGCAATATTCACACATTGTGACTGAGTTTGTGGGTGATATTTCGTAGAGAGTAATGATCGCTGTATGACTGATTTTTGCCCTGTTTTAATCTCAAATTGACACAATTTCCCAATGAGAACTAAGTTTTCATTGTTTCCCCGATGCCTCCTTGCCTACTCTAATAATAGAGCTCATGTTTAAGAAGTAGCTTTAAAAGTAAGCGTTGTATACTCTGTATCTTCAATGAGCAAATATATAAGTGTACACAGTAATAAAGCTGGTGAAAGGTTTAGTCCTTACAGAGGCAATTAGCTAAGTGCAAAACAAGGCCACTCTGGCACTCTGGACTGTTGGACGCTGGATGAAAGGAAACACTCTCACCTAACATCCTGATCGATATGTGCGTTCTCTGGTTGGTGTCCCACAGCAATTATCACACACACACACACACACACACACACACACACACACACATCAGAGGCGAGCATTGCTCGGGTTGAAGTACATTTGACCCCCACCCCTGCAAAGTCAAATAAAAGATTCTCTCCAGCCTGGTGTGGTGTCCCTACCAGCCACAGAAGCCATTAACCGTCAATGTAATGATTCTCCGTTAATGGAGTACATCATTAATGCAATAACCATTTTCAGCTAATTGTGTAATAATCCTGCTAATGCAATAAAAGTTATCTACCATTAATGGAATAACTTTCCTCTTGTTAACATAATGATTACTACATTACTCGCTTTATTTTAAAGATATCTTCCATTTACATCCCCAGAATCATGTTTATAATGAGTGACACGTGTGCTGACTTTCACATGATAAGTTATTTCTTTTTTTATTCCAGCCTCCCTGCTAATGCTTGTAAACTCAATAATGTAATCATTATTATGCTAACAAAGCAGCTATTACTTTAATGGCAGGCAACATTTCATTACTGGGGAATTTATTCTTTTAGCAGTGTTTATCACCCAGTGTGCTGAAAACTGATATTACAATATTGGTTTGTTATATTCAGGGCTTTTCGTTGTTGTTATTGTTGCTATTGTTATATTTTTCATAAATTATATTTGAAGCATTTTTTCTAAACATTTATTATGTCACGTATTTCATATGCAACTGTATGGGTTAGGTTTAGGATTTGGGTTTAGCATTAGGGTTATATTCAAGGTTAGGTTAAAGAAAGGTAAGGGTTAAAAGTTACTTTAGGGAGTGGATGTAAGTAAATGAAGGTCCTCTAGAGAGGAATAAGACAAACACGTACTGTGTGTGATGATGTGTGTGCATGTGTGTGTACATGTGTGTGTGCGCGCCGTGGGGAGCCTAAGCATGTCTGTTTCCAAGGTGAGGAAGCTGTGTGCTGTGTTCATCAATCATGCTTTTAGGAACCATTACTGCCTGTCTCTTGTAACCTCGTGGGAAAATGTGGGATGGAAGAGTCAGGCATTCAAGGCTGAACATCCTGCTAACTTCACTGCAATGTGTGTGTGTGTGTGTGTATGTGTGTGTGTGTGTTACAGCTGGTGCGTTTGTGGATGGTTCACAGTGTCTACATGACACAAGCGCCTTGGTTTGATCAGAGGCTTGGCTTCACACAGTATGGGAGTTTGAGACAGGTGTAGGACCATCATCACTCAAACGCATTTCCACAGTCTCCGCTGTACTCAAAACTCAATATTTTATCATGAAGAAAAAAATATTTTGTGACATCATCTAAAAAGTCTCTTGTGGCTTGGTTGAGCACAACAGTGATTCAAGATATGTCCACTTCATGAAAGTGCTTTTGATGGTGTGTGGTTCCCAGTTTCTTGCCCAGTTTGTTTCATCTTAAAATATGTTTCCCCCCTGGCAGAGTGTCTTCAGCTTGATTTTACGCCAGGGAAACAAACAACATCATAATTTCAATTTTTAAGAAAGGTTTTCCTATCAATGCGGTGACGATGCGGTGTGTTTGATGTTTTTTTTTTTGTTTATTTTTTTTAAATCATCTCACATGATTACAAAGAAGAACAGGAAAAAAAAACCCCAGCCTTTCTTGCCTCCAGTGGCGGATCTAGAATTTTTTTACATGGGGTGGCAAAGGGAGGCCATCACAGGGTGGTGGGCGGGTGGCTTTGGGGGTGCAATGCTCCATCAAATTTGATTAAAAGAGAGAAAATATTTTTATTTCTGCATTACTGTAAATCAAACTAAACAACTATTACACCAGTTAAAGCACTACAAGCATGTAGTGGGATTTGTAAAAAAAAAAAAAAAAAAAAACTTTGGTTCCTGTCTTTCTGTCCATTCAACTCTGTCTTGCTCCCCCTCTCTGTCATTGTCTTGCTTTCTCCTTCTATCTGAAACATTTTTGTCTCACATTTTCACCTCTTTTTGCATTTCATCTGTTTTTTTTCCTGAAAAAGCGAGAGATGTCACCACTTTTGTCCCTTAATATTCTCCCAGGGAGAATATTAAAGGAGAATAATAGAGTCGCCTCCCATTAGTGAACAGCAGCACCCATTACATGCAGTGAAGTTCCCCTGTGAGCTGGGAGGAGATGCCCCCCTCCGGCCATACAACACATCTCTCCTGGCTCTCTCCCAGGAGCCTAAATTTTTAAATTTGGACTATAATAATTATGTTTTCAACTGGTGCTGGTTTGTTTTTGCACAGTTCCAGAGAATAAAATTAGCTTTTGACCTTCCTTACTGCTGCGGGCGTGGCAGGCAGCCGAACAGATAAATATCAAACACTCTGACAAGAAACTATGCAGGTTCTCTGCAGCTTCTTGCAAACTGTTTTCATGACCACAGTCAAGCAGCCACTGCTTTTCAGCCATGAAATTATATCAGATTTTCCCAAATCGGTGAACTATCCCTTCAAACTGGCTGACTCTGTGATCTGTTCATATAATTAGACTACTGGCTTCAGAAGAGAATGGAGATGTATAGACATGGAGATGTGGAGATGATACAGATCATCTTTTAGATAAATGCAGTGCTTTCAGAAAATATTTAGACGTTCACCTTCAATTTTCCCTCATCTGTGTGCCTTTGCAGCCTAAATCAGACCTTGCATTATAGATGATTTCTGTTCCAACAGGACAGTGACCCAAAGCACATAACTAAATCAGCAGAAGAATAACTGCTTTGTGCCATCTAATGCTGCTTTCACTCACACAATGGAATTACGTTAACTGACAGTTGGATATCACAGTTTTACTGTTGTAAAATTCCAACCAGGAATAATATACGTATATATTAAGGCCAAGACCAAGACAACATGGAGAGAAGCTATCCAAACTGAGGAAAGGGGCAGTGGTGAATAAAGGACTGCAAAAGAAATACAATATGCTGTCCATACCTCAGGCACTAGAGACTGCCAAACAAAGGCCCACAACCCTGGCTACCCTAACCCTAACCCTGAAAAGATACACTAAAGATGTAGAAGCCAGGAGAACACACAGGATGTTCTCCACAGATCCATCCATAGTCTGCCCTAAGTGGCAGGGTCGTAAGATGAGAACAGACCCACCCAGGGCTGAGACTGAGCAATACTGGAAAAGGGAGAAGGAGGCATCTTGTAACACCAATGCCCAGTGGCTGGTGGATTGGAGAGCACAGAGACATTGGAGGGAGAGTACAGCAGTCTCCTAGAACAAGAACCAGCAACCATCACAATGGCAGATATCCAAGACAGAATGTCAAGAATGAAGAGCCCTGACATGATCCATACCTACTGGCTAAAGAAGCTAACTGCACTCCATGGATCGCCTAGCAGCACAAATTAACCAGCTGCTAATGGATGAGACCCAACCAGAGTGGCTGACCTAAGGTCGGACAGTCCTAATTGTGAAGGACCCCCAAAAGGGTGCAATCCTATCCAACTGCCGGCCTATAACCTGCCTCGCCACAACATCGAAGCTCCTGTCAGGCATCATAGTTAAGTAGGTACATGCCTCAATGCATGAGCAGGGCCGTAACACCAGAGGGGCCAAACACCAGCTCCTGGTCAACAGAGCCGTCACTCGGGACTGTGAGGCCAGGAACACCAATCTGTGCGCTGCCTGGATCAACTACAGGAATGCCTACCACTCAGTGCCACACACATGGATACTGGAATGCTTGAAGCTGTAGAACATCAACAGGACTCTAAGAGCCTTCATCAAGAACTCGATGGGAATGTGGAGGACAACTCTCGAGGCTAACTCAAAGCCAACTGCACAAGTTAGCATCAAATGTGGCATATACCAAGGAGATGTCCTGTCCCACCTGCTGTTCTGTATAGTACGAGTACGAGAGATCTTGTGCCTGGTGGGGTAGCTCAGGGTGTCTGCCCTTTTCTACCTATTGTTGTGGGTGGGAGGAGCGACAAGAGGTGGGAGGAGCAGGACTCTGGAGGATGTGAGTGGACCAAGGCAGGGGAGAGAGAGAGAGAGAGAGAGAGAGAGAGAGAGAGAGAGAGAGGAAAAAGAGTGCTATGTGTGTCTGGTGCAGGCTTATGTGTTTGTGTATCCTAAGTGATTCATCTGTGTGTTACGGAAAAATAAATAAAGTGCTACAGTGCAGACTTGTGTTTTTGTGTGTCATAAAATAAATAAAAATAATAAATAAAAGTGCTATGTGTGTCTAGTGCAGGCTTGTGTGTTTGTGTGTCATAAGTGATGTGTGTTCATGTGAGTGTTTGTGTTTGTGTTGTGTGCTCAGTTACTCAGGATTAGGGGGGTGGGTGGGTTGCCAGGTGGAGGATGAATGACAGGGTGGTGTTGATTGTGTCCTGGGCTTCCATGATGGTCTTCTGCAGGGCGGGGTTGGTTGATGCGGTCTGGAGGTATTTCAGGTCTATGGCTTTGTGTCGTTGTTTTATGGTCTGGATGCCTGTTATTGTGTGGATGTAGTGGTTACTGATGAAGAATGGGAGTCTGTGGGCCAGTTTCAGTGCTTTATTTTGGATGGTTTGTAGTCGTTGTAGTTGATTGTCTGAGATGGTGATCCAGGCGGGGACAGAGGGCTTTGAGATGGTTGAGTGATGTGTTTGGTCCAGGTCATATTGTTTTGGAAGGTGATGCTGAGGAAGGTTGCTTCTTTACTGAGAGGTATGTGTTGGTTGTATAGTTTCAGGGTGATGTTGGGCTGCAGGTGTTGCTTTTTGGTGAAGAGGATGCATCGTGTCTTGGCAGGGTTGAGTTTGATTCTCCAGAGGTTTGACCAGTATTCTATTTCGGTGATGCATGTTTGAACTTTTTTGGCTGCGAAACTGGGAGACTTTGGCTATGGTGGCTGGGGGGTAGTAGATGTCAGAAATGTATAGGAGGAAGAGGGGGGGCTTAGGACTGCGCCTTGAGGGACTCCTGCTTGGGGGGTGAATGGTGTTGAGATAGTTGATGCTATTTTGACCTTGATTTGCCTGTTACTAAGGAAGCTTGAAATGATGGACTGGGTGGGTTGTGGGAATTTGAGGTTTGAGTACAGTAGTCTATAGATGAGTCCGTTGTGCCATACCTTGTCGAATGCTTTTTCTATGTCGAAGAATATTACCAGGGTTATTTCATTTTTATTGAAATTTCTGTAGATGTCTTCAGAAAGGCGGAGGATGTTGTTGGAAGGTGGTGAGGACAGGTAGAAGGTCGCTGCTGAGATGGTTTGTGGTGGAGAACAGGAGACGTTTTAAGGCTAGGTCAGGGGGAGTGCAGAGAATCAGATCCAGGATGTCAGTGTTGCCTGTTGCCGGGGAGATATAGGTGGGTTCATTTGTGTTGATGATGGAAAGGTTGTTATTGTTGAGGATCTGTTGAAGTGCTATGCCGCTTTCGTTTGTTTTCTGTATGCCAGGAATGAGTGACACATTGACTGTCTGATCCACATCACCAGGCTCTACAGCAGTGACATCAGAATGTCATCCAGACTGGATAAGTGTGGTAGGTTGGTATCATACAGGGGCATGATGATCACAAATGAGGGGGCTGAACTACCAGAAGGCAAAATAGCAGATATGCAGGACAGCTACAAATACCTTGGAATCCTGCAGGCAAATGGAGACCATTAGGAGGCCGCAAGGAGGTCAGCCACAACCAAAAACCTCCATAGAGTAAGACAGGTCCTGAAGAGTCAGCTATTGAGGTGGACGCCCAGCTAATGATCTTAAAAATAACCACCATAATCCATCCAAATTGTTGAGTATAATGATGTGTAGCATAATTTTTACATGGAAGTCCACCTCAATGGCAGGAGGCTAACAGTTAGCATTTGGAGCATCCAGCCAGTATCCAGCACTCAGTAACAATGAGCACGTTTACATGCACACCATATTCCTGTATTATTCAGAATATCCTCAATATTCCGGTTGCGCACAAGTCATGTAAACACGTACCAAACCCGATTAAGGTCATATTCCGGTTGGAGAATATTCCGAATCAGACTCCTGGCATTTGCCTGTTTTAACCAGAATACTGTGCCATGTAAACACCTTAATCAGAAAATGCCCTGTAACAGAATATTCAGTTACGTCTGCACATGCTCGATTCGCAATGAATCCTGGGGTATCTTTGTTGCTATGGTTATTGCAAGCAGGCAGAACAACATGGCGAACAGCAGCAAGAGCCAGCATGTTTGGAGTGAGGAGGGGACTGCAGTCTGCCTTCAGCTAATGAAAAACTTAAATATCATGGAGTATATCCTTCTTCTTCTTCTTCTTCTTCTGCTTCTTCTTCTTCTGTATTTCCGGCAGACCAGACACCTATAGGCGTATTGCTGCCCCCCGCAGGTTGAGTGGTGCATTAAATAAGAGCGTGGATTACGCAGAAACACAGGAATATGCCAAGTAACATGTAAACGGAATATTCACGTTACCGCAGCTCATATAAACACCTTATTTGGAACATTACCTTAACCAGAATATTGACCCAAATCGGAAATCGGTGTGCATGTAAACGTACTCATTGTGAGGAAGATAGCATCACTACTGTCCTGCAGAACAGCTGGGGGAAGTGAAATAATATCACATTTTTCAAAATGGGTGAACTGTCCCTTAAAACTGGCTAAGTCTGTGATCTGTTCATGTAATTACTGGCTTCAGATAATAGAGATGTGTAGATATACAGATGTGGACACGTAGCGATGACACAGATCATCCTTTAGATAAATCCAGTCCTTTCAGAAAGTATGTGAATATTCACTTTGAAGTTTTGCTCATTTTTTACCATTACAGCCTAAATTAGATCTCACTTCATCGATGATTTCTGTTCAGCAGGACAATGGCCCAAAGCACACAATTTAATCAGCACTGGAATGGCTTCAGAGTAACAATGTGAAAGACCTCAAGTCATGTTTTTAAAAAGTTTAAATAAAATAAAGGGAATAAAAATAAAAGAAGAGACCTGGATCAAAATAAGACCACCTGATTAAATAAAGAATATGAAAATTAAGAGAGAATGTACTCTCCCAAAAACAGCATAATTATTTGGAAAGGCAAAATTTGTGTGAAGACGGTGATGAAAGCATTTTGAGTGGCATTATGGTTTCAGCTAAAACGGGGATGTGTTTGTTTTCGGGATTTAAATCTTTCTTGGACTCCAGCACTTTCATTGCACATTTCTAGTTCGCTGATTTTTTTTTTCTCATTGTTTCTTGCTTTTTGATCACATTCTGCAACACTTGAGGAAAAATGCCTGAAAAGAAGACTGTGGGCTGTGACCTAGAATTTAAATCAGGAGGATGCTATATCTACAACAATCAATATTGTTGCCTGGCATCTTCTTTGTACTTTGTGACAGCACATTGGCAGTTGCAATGAGTCGGCTTTACATAAAATGTGGGTTGCCTGTACTCTGAACAAAGATGATGCTGGCTTCGATAAAAAGGAGAGGGATATGTGGGAGTGACCCCTGAGGCAAAGGCAAAGACTGAATTATTTGGTACTTGACTTCCCTGATTTGTGACCAAAACACACCACTGGTGACCTACATGTAACTGAAGACAATATTAAACTCACTTTGATATGACAAGATGAGATGAAACTTAAATGATTCAAGTGGGGAAAATAGGTCGTTGTAGCAGCAAAAGTACTAAGAACAGAATATGAAATATGTAATAAAACAATAAAACAAAGTGAACAATCTATAAATGAATGTTGTGTCACTTTGAGTTGGCTGTCTTGGTTGGAAAATATAAAGGAGGCACACATGGATTATTAACTTGTGTTGAAACAAGATATAGTAACATATGTTCATTACTATATAATTTGTGGGAAATATGTGAAAACTACTGAAGTCGACATTAATTTGCAATACACGTGCTACACAAATGCCTGTGGTATTCATATTGAATGGAGGAGAAGCTCAACGTTTTTTTTTTACTCTTTTACTCTGTGTCATCAGTCTATATTGTTTGTAAATTCACATCTTGGGATTTAAAAAAAAAATGATATTGGGTTTATGTCATTTGCTCCTCCTACAAGTCGACACTGCATCAGGAAATAACAGATAACTAGAAATATAGCAATGTGACCTCACGTCTATGTTCAGCCTGTTTAACATAGGAAGGGAAGAGAAACACACCACCAAATAACCAAACGGGAAAAAAGCAGAGTACATTGCTGTTATTTTTTTTTTTTTTTTTTTTTTTTTTTTTTTAACAGATTGTAGGGGGAACTGGTTCTTAAATGGTCAGATAAGATGTGCCTTTTTTTTTCTCATGAAATGGTTGTTACACAGCGCAAGTGTTTTGTTTGCAGAAGTGTGTAGCGCTGCACAGCATCATGCATCATCCACGTCCGGCATACCAACCACGCACAGGTGTTCTGCACGTATGTGTGTGACAGACAATAAGCATTTGTTTTTGTTTTTGTTTTTGTTTTTGTTTTTGTTATTGCGTATTGATCTGCATGATTTCCTGTCTTTGGACTCCATAGAAAAAATGCCTGCTATATGGTTAAATCCCAGTCCACTCAAAGAATGCATTATGTGGACAAACTGAGTACTGTCATTGTTGTAAATAAAATTAACTGTAAATAGAAAAAAAAAGTGTCTGGGTTTTTCATTCATTCAACTGGGAAATTCACAGACCTGTAGTTAGACAATAATAAAAAAAAAATCATTTCACAAGCAGCAGCTGTAATAAGCTATTGAAAAGTCATAATATCATAGGAAAAAAAAATCCTCAATGTTTTCTTTGGATGCAACAAAGAAAAAAAAAGTCTGGCATTACAGTTCCAAATGAAAATACACTTGAGTAAAACAGCGAGGCTGAGCAGTGTGTGCTCACACGTGCTGACCTTGGTGTGTCATCTTTCATTGTTTGCAGCGACTGTGTGCTGTGACAGTTGTATTTTGTCGCCACACATCTTTAATGTGTCTGGTGAAACAGGCGCATTAGTAGTGACTTGTTTGCCTATGATGCCATATGATGCCATGTTATTAAGTTATTGATGCTTCTTTGCCACTTGAACAATGGCACCTTTCATTTGCTGAACCTCTCATCTGGTGTTGTTCTTGCTGTGAGTAGCATATGGCTGCCAAGGCCCAGGAGAGGCACAAAAAAAAAAAAAAAAAAAAAAAAAAAAACTCTGTACTCGAGGAATGTTACATAAAGCAGTCATGGGACCCTTCCCTCTGTCTCAATTAAAAATGGCTTGCAAAAGCCTCAAGCCCCTCTTATGAATAAATGACTTGGAGGTTTAGTTGAGCATGGTTAAATTAAACCCAGTGTTCTATTAAAAATGTGATTTGCAGCAGTAATTGTGAGGGGATAGCGAGTGTCTCAGTGTGAAATGATCAATCTGTGGATGCAACGATCACAGTGCATGGAGTAAGAGGCGCCACCATCGTGTGAAACACAGCGCTGCATTCAGGGCCACCGAAGGAAAGTCAGAGTATATTTTGAGACAAGGTCTGGTCAAGCTTGAGCCAGCAGCATATGCAAGAGGGGGCCCAATCCAGCAAAGTCCAAGACCAAAGCAAATTGTGCCCTATTCAAGACCAAAACCAACACAAAAAATTGTCCATTTATTTGCAGATGTGACAGTAATAGCTAAGGAGAGCAAAATTGAACTTGAGCATTGAGGGTTGTACAGTTACCTGCATGTTATATGAGTTCTCATAATGGCAAAATGTCCTCATGAGCTGCTCTGTGCTCCCCTGGGCTGCTAATCCACAATACTGTATTTCTATCCCTCCATTCACTTCCACAGTGGGACAGTGTAGTAAAACAGCTCATAAAAGAACACTTTTAGCACAAAAATGAACCTGAACAATCGTAGATCCGGCAGGTAGTGTCTGCAGGGGACGTCTACATAGTGTCTGCATAGTAGCCTTGCACCAGGAAGAAATGAAGTTTTTTTTTTTCGATAACTGGAATCACACTTTTTTATATTGGCATTATGTGCTTTTTTGCATTTCTTTATTTGCATGTGTTATTTTTGGAGGTGTTTTGCTGCACTGTGGAAGAGAACGGAGAGAGAGAAGAAATACATGCTGTGGATTAGCAGCCCAGGGAACACGGAGCAACTATTTAAGATATCTCACCACCATGTGGACTCATATCAGGTAACAATACATCACTGTACCAGAGTTACATTTTGCTTTAAGGAGTTTCGTCAGGATGAACAAACATGAAAATCCAAATCCACCTTACGTTTTAAATTTAAGTTTATTTAGAGCCAAAAATCACTGTTTGCAGTCTCAAAAGGCTTTGCAGGCCTACAACTTTAGAACAAACAAAACAGGATGACACACCCGGACTTAACCTTCATAGCGGGCGTGAGAAAATTCTCCAAAAAGCCCACAGATGAAAGAGTAAACATGGTAGAAATCTTGACAATAACCACAGAGAGAGAAGACCCCATCCTGGCTAGACAGGTGGACAATAGGTGCCGACACAGCAGGCAAATTATCAAAGCAATACAGTCATATTACCAAGGCAAACACAATGGGAGACAAAATAAAGACAGCAAAAACTTTTGCTGTCAATGCAAATCCACTTTGCACTTTACATTTCAACACCCAAGTCATTTAGACTTGGCTATGATGTGTAGAAGTTTGAGAACGATTAGGCGCACAGATGTCTACAGTCGACATTCCTTAAAATTGTTTGTGGTGCTGGGGAGAAAGTAAACCAACAATAGACAAAAATCAACCATTTTTTAAAAATATTTTAGGCATAAAAAGGTCCAGTCAATATCCCATGGAGTCCGAGACATGTTCAAAATGTCAGAAAGGTATCCTGAGACCGCACTCACAGACTGTGACCGGACTCAAATGCAACATACACCCCTGTGCAAAACGACAGTCGAGCATCTCATCACCGTTAAACAAGCAGATTAATCCAACTTTGCACTGCCGCTTCGCCTCTCCACTGCAAATCATGCTTCCCGGTGGGCTTATAATAAAGCTGTTGAGAGTGGGAGGATGAGATTAGGCTGGAGGAGGGGGAGCTCAGTTTGGGAGTTTAAGCTGTGAGGAGGCACTCCTCCCCGGTGCAGGTGCTACAGCCCAGATGGCCATATAATGCATTCCTGCTTTGATATTGAATTCCAGTGAATATTCATCATCTATCATATTTGGGTGACAGGTAGGACGGTAGGACGCAGAAGGTAGGTCAGGCGGCTGCTAGGATGGATATGGATGGGCTGGAAGACTGAACAGAGAAAATGTGATTTTTAAACTATTTTTAAGTCCTGTTACAAAATGGATTTCTGCTGTCACTGATACTAGTGCAGCTATTTTATATACTTTTTTTTAGCCACTTTTCATTCGCATATTTCCGCTAAATATGCGAATGTATGCCAGAGGGCTCAAATTGTCAGTTGAGCATGTATATGTAACCCTCATTTGCTCTATTCTGATTTATATGCCATTTTCTCTGCTATTTCCTATTATCATTTGTCACTGCAATGAGCCTATTGTTAAAGGTCCATCATTAAAGTTTCATTAATTCTAAAGTAACCAAGCATTGTTGGAACTGAAAAGAACTCCCTGAGCTTGATGAACATAGCAACAACTGCAGTTGATATTTAAGTTTGAAGAGGTTCATGCACTTTTCCTTTGATCAACTACAAGCTAAAAATTTGCATATGGTTTCCATACACTGTATCCTTCCACCCATTCTGGATTTACGTCCAGATATCAAAAACTGAATGAAGTAAGACAACAAGTTTAAACCAAGTTCCACAAATCAAGAGATGTAGCTAAGTCAAAATTCATCACCCCCTTGCATTTAAACTGATGGCTTAAGGTAACAAAGATTACAGTGCAGTTATGTTGGCTCAACATCATTTAGGATCATAAATAAGAATTAATCAATAAAGTAGTAAAGTAAAGTTACTTTGTAAATAAAATCTGCTGCATTTGTGATCAATGTGGTTATTGTTTATTTGATGTTACAGCCTTGTTTTTTATGGCCTTGTTCGGTGAGAGCCCCAAAATCCATCAGACTCAGCAGAAACTACTTAGGAAGGCAAAATAAAAAAGTTTTTATTCTCTTTCAGATTACAGTCAAGCAGCTGACTGCACACTCATTGTTTTCCCTGCGTTCATCTCTTGCTCTCCAGAGGTCTGGTGAGTGTATTACAATACTGGCTGGTATTTTTGCACATTTCTAATTTCTCAACATCAACAGTCTTTGACTTTGAGACAGAACAGCACATTATTTTGTGATTACATTGAGGTACTTTGTGAGAGATGACTCTATTTTGCCTATATATCTCCTTGATCCCCCCACCCCCTAGAGGCCCTGTTCTGTCCACTCTCTACATCTAATTCCTGTGCAATTGCGGGCAGAGCAGAAAAAGGTCAATGCCAGCTTGCTAAGTGCTGGCTAGCCAAGGATAGCATCTCTCTAGAGGCCTTTCTGCTGATGCCCTGCTTGCGTCGTCAACTTCCTGTGTGTCACCGCACTTTGCTTTGTTTTCAGCTTGGCTGGGGGAAGGGCCTCCTGTCAGGTTAATTGCACGGGGGAAGCACTTTGTTAGCAAAAACATCACGTGTCAGCGAGCACTGCTGCCCAAAACACCAGTATCATTACCAGCACACCGGTTTCATTTACCACACTGCGTGGCGTGGGTCCCTGACAAGATTAGTTTTGCTTGCTGGAATAAAAATAGGAAATTTGAAGCATAATTAGTTTGGCTTGAACATTTGCAGTGTTATAAAGATTGGGGGGAAAAAAAACATTATCTGTAAAAATATTCTTCTCAAGTTCCTTTGTTTCCATTGGGTGTGTCAAATTGATTGATTAAGGCCAAAGGTAGGTTTTGAAAACAGCTCTCATTAAATTGCAACATAACTAATAAATTTCATCGGGCTGTAGCCAAACATTGCAAAGACAACACTTTTCTCACACCGTATTCAATCAGTCTTAATCAATAATCCTGCCTCATCCAATCTCAAACTTAATGTTGATCACTGGGAAGAGGAGGAGGAAAAATTAGCTCCTCAATGAGCACATTAAAAGCACCTTCGTCAGATTTATGAGCGTAATTTACTCTGGGCATGCCTGTGTTATCAATTTAAATATGGTGTACAGAGGCATGAGGCATTTGCATAATGTAAGCTCACAGCATTATGCTGACTGAAGTGATGTGAGGCTACAGGCACAGGTCTACATGCCTCAATACTAATACACTGACACGGCAAAAATGCATGCTAAACTATGACAGCTAAGACTTCTACAGTCAGATCAGTAGTGCTACAGGCACTGATCGCCGATAGGAAGGAGTCACTTTTGCAGCCATTTGTGTCCTATTGTACTGACAGTGTCAGTGTGCACTTGGGAAATCGCTGCACTGCAAAACTTCCAATTATGGATTCAAATTAAGTGTGTCGAAGGTAAGTTATTAGTCATGCATTACTTTTATATTACTTTGAGAATAAGGATCTTTATTGACATGAGCTGAACTGAAGCAAATAGCAATGGGGTCTTACCTTTTAGTGCTTGCATTTGCAAAACTTATTAAGCTTGTTCATTTGACCTTTGTTTTAAAAAGGCATTCCTGTTAAGATTAAAAATCATTACCACATGATTCAAGATGTTGGTGCCATGGCAACGACAGCCCACTGGTCCATATGCTCTGTGGTAGTCCTGGTGTTCATGAGTTCTGATCTATCACGGGTGGTTATGTTGAGAAAACAAGCAACATGTTGTCCCCCACCAATGGTGCACACCACGTTTGATCACTAATAACAGACTCTCCTCTCTCGGTCCTTACATATTCATAATTCATTAATGCATATTACTAACTGGCCATCTTCTCTTCCATAGTTTTGTGCTCTCTCCTCTCTCTCCCTCCTCCCTCTGTTGCTTTTCAGCAGGCATGTCTGCCTCCAGAGCCGTAGAGTCTACATCTGTGATTACAAACCCCCCTCTGCCCTCATGATCCTGCTCAACACCCCTTTCTACAATTACCACTTTAATTATTATTAGGCCTATCAGTATTAATCCTATTATTAGTATTACTCTGTCCTATTTTCATTATTGTTGTTGCTATCACTGTTAGTATTGTTGTTCTTGTTATTATCACCATTAGTATTACTACACAGCTCTATGTGGCACTTGCATCACACTATATTCTGCAATGTATTCTTTCTTCTTGCCCGTCTAGTTCATGGGTTTGTTCAATATCTGTTGGGTTTAAGTAAAGCACCTTGAGATAACTTTTGCTATGATTTTACACAATACAAATTGTACTGAACTGAATTGGACTGAAAGCCAGAGAGCTAATAGCGCCAGTCCAGGATCTGTAATAAAGAGCACAACCAGAGGTGGGCATGGCTGTGTCTCAACCAACTTGTTGCCAGCTACACCCTGAGTCAGAGGACACCCCACAAGGCCCCCTTTAGACAATTAGCAAATAAATTAAGTGGGCGTGGCCTGAAAGAAAGTGGCTGTGTCTGACTCATTGTGAGAACTTCAAGAGCGTATAAACACTAGGAGAACAGGTCAGCTGAACTTCAAAAGTTGTAACTTTCCGACATCTTATAGGGGAGACTGGGGTAAGATGAGCCATTTTTCATATTTAGGATCACTACATCAAGGCAATCATCGTTTTGTCGCTAACTAATATATATGCATATATTTTAGGATGTTGTGCATCTCTTCAAACAAACAGAATGTAAACATAACTGTTTCTATAATATAGCATGTCCAAAAAAAGTGGTCTCGTGGCACAACTTACCCCGTGTATGGGGTAAGTTGAGCATAGGAGTGGGGTAAGTTGAGCCATATCCCTACTCACCCCCCACCTTCCTCCCCACCTCCATCCCACCCCTCCCTCACCTTCTCCCTCCCTAAATAACAGTCACTTCTTCACATTCTTGTGTATTTTTATGTATTAAACACAATTCAACAGGTACAGTAAACAGCTGTTTTAACAGGCCTTAAAGTGCGCTTGGGAAGAGAACATTAACAGCTGTGTTTTTGGAAAGAAAACACTAGAACTCTAGTTTCTTGGTGTCCTTGCTGACAGTAAGGTCAGTTATGAACATATGAACGTAACACATTTGAACATTGAACCAAAATACACTTACCTCATACACTTAATATGTAATTAATATTTATTTTATTTTTATTTTTTAATTAATTAATTAAATATTTTTTTTTTATTTATGCATTCATTCATTCATTCATTCAATATTTCATATTTATTTAATATTTAAGACATTTAGGCTACAGCCAAAATACACTTATTAAGTGTATGGGGCTCCGGCTCAACTTACCCCTGGCCAAATGGCTCAACTTACCCCAGCTACCATTTTGACTTTTTTAGTCCCCACAGCTAAAATGGTGCACTTTTATGCTAGGTTTATGACCTCATGTTGTAGCTCATAGATACCACAACTGATGTATAAAACAAATTTAAAATGATCTGTTTTGGTCTTAACACAATTCTCATGAAACTGATGATAGACTAAATTCACTTTCAAGAGTAAAAAATGTTTTTTTGGAAATAAATGTCTAACCACTTTACCCATGTGGTTCTTACCTTCACAGACTCCATGAAATGATGCCTTCCTCCTAAACATTTGGTCACATGATCAATATTTTTTATCGTTTCCTAGCAACAGGGGGTGGCTCAACTTACCCTTTGGCTCAACTTACCCCAGTCTCCCCTACCACTGGCCACAACCAATCAGTGATGCCAATGTGATGATTTTTCACCAGGTGGCCATGGCCAAATCCCTACTTTGACATCACTGACTGGGTGTGACCATGCAGTGACATGCCTGAAAGTTTCAACGTTTGCAGGGCAGTGCAGCAGAGCCTTTCTGCCATCTGTGAGTTAGTTTGTGTATTTCTCTTAAATATGTTTTTTCGTAGCCAAGGACAAAGTTTGCATCAGAAATTTGTGGTGTTATGCTAATTGATTTGGAGGTTTTATTACTACTTGTGGCATGCCACACCCCTTTTGGACCATGGGGTGTAAAAATTTAGCTACATCTTACTTGGCCCATGACAAACCTTCTCATCAGATTCAGTTGAAATCCAAGTATCCATTTGGAAGTTATGCCACTGTGTGATGAACAGACAAAAGGAGGGGGCCAACTATTGGCCATGTTGTAAACACCCTATATCAAAGTAACTGCCCTCCTACAACACAGAATGGGTGCAAACAGCCATTATACTGGGGAGGAAAATTATTATTCCGAACTGAAAAGCTTCCTCAGCCCCTTCAGGCTTGCTGTGGCATGTTCAACTAGACAGTGCTGCAATAGGATAGATGATCTCTTTCTCAAGTGGCAGAAGTACAAAGAGACATATATACAGGGACCATGAACGACACTGTTGATGATAACCAGCTCAGGAGATTCACCAAGCACACTGTCATTTATTTAACAGCTGCATGTAATCACCACGCCGCATAGGCATACTAAATGTTTCTGCTTTATTGGTACTTTAATCACTGCTGTCATTCTTGTGGTTTTAATTATTCAGTTCTCATGGTCATTCATTTCCACATTTATTGTATTTGTATTTCTTTATTTATCTTCTGACCCTTACCTTCACTTCACATTTCTCATCCTTTATCCAGGTACTGTACACATGGAAGGTGTGTTGCTGAAAAGCCAGGATAGATTTTTAGGTGCAGAAAATAATTTCCATACATACAAAATGTATGACCCAGTCAAAATCAAGTAGAAGGTAAACCCAAAGTCACTGTTCACTATATGAGTGCTGAAAAGGCAGTTGTCCATTGAAGCCATTAAGAGGCAGCAGTATTTTGCTACAGTTATTGCTTCGGTCACGGGTCTTCAGAGGCAATCTTGTTTGAGATCCGCATAGCTAATTCAAAGGCTTGTCCACATCAGCCTGCTTGCAATATATTCAGGAGTCCTAGAGCAATGGGCATGGTAAGAACAAGCAGAAACCACCTCTCTGACAATGACATGCTATGGGAAAGTGGTTGCTTTATCTTGCATCATCATAGCAATGCACGGTAATTCTTCTAAGGTGTCAGCAGTCTTAGACTTGCAACAACTTACTGAGGAGTTCCACAATACCTGTAACCTGTCGGGATTGTTTTCTTGACAAAGTAGTCGGTTAAACTTTAAGTGAAAAAAGAAGGGCATTGGTGAGTTAATGTTCTGTTGAGTGTCAGGAAAACCACAAAGATCATTTCTGAATAAAGGCCAGACAGACATTTGAAAAAATTGTTAAAAATTTGATCAGGTCCTTTAAACCTCATTGGAGTGGCTTAAAGCAGTTATTTTTCGGACTGTTAACTGGGGGGAAGTCCACCTCAGTGGCAGGAGGCTAACAGTTAGCATTTGGAGCATCCAGCCAGTATCCAGCACTCAGTAACAATGTGAGGAAGAGAGCACCACTACTGTCCTACAGAACAGCTGGGAGGAAGTGAAATACGGTAATATTACATTTTTTTTCAAAATGGATTATCTAACTCTTTAACATATAATAACTGTAGCTATACAACTAGAACAGAGTTGAATATAATAACAGACTGACAATGACAACTGACTGAAAATGGATGAAAATGTGAGAGCAAAAGGCAAAAGGGTGAGCTTTTAAGCTCCCTGTTAAACTCCCTTTAAAGTTCTATTTGAAAAGGTTAAGGTAAAAAAAAAAAAATGTTTTAGTCCAAAAAAGTGCAAACTGTGTCAGGCAAGACATGACATTGTATTCTAGTCCAGTTGTTCCCATGTGCCGCAGCACTGCTGGTTTTCTCTCCCACCAGGTAGAAAATTGCATTCAGCTGGCATCCCAGGTCTAAGTCATGGCCTTATACACCATTGCAATGAAAACCAGCAGTGTTGGTGCTACATACCAGGGTTAATAACCACTGCTAAACCCTTATAGTATTACTTGGCACTAATTCATACTGAGGCGATCGCCCAGAACTAACATTACAGTAAATTGGAGTGTTGTTCCCTCACAGCATGTCCAGGTGGCTAGGCATAAAGCAGTAATTTCTTGGTGTTCAAATGTTCAACAATACAAGTGCTGCAGTCAAAGTATATATTTTTATATACAGCTATATTGTATGTATGTTAGGGATGAACACAAATCGTAAGCCATAGTACTGGGCAAGAGACGAATTATGGCTTTCTGGTTCATAAATTACAAAAAGCTCAGTTTTATATAATATATAATATTTTTAAACCCATTTGAATAAGGGAAACATCTCTTGCATGTGACTGACTCTATAGTTCTTCAACTAGATTAGCTGCCACCACTGTCAATCATCCTAAACTGACTCAGTCAGAATCAGCTGTTGTGTTGGGAGTGCTGACTGGAGTTCACTCAGAGAGACCCGAGTCATTTTCCATCACTTTTTCACAACTCCATGTCTTTGGATTAGCAGAATGGAGAGCAGTTAGAGTGGCTTTCCTAAGTCTGCGTTGCTTGAGACTGCATGTTTAATAATGAACAGCTTTTATTGGGAGGCTAACAAAATGTGTCATCATTAGTCTGTTGGTCTAGCTTTGAATGCTTATGATCACCATGGCTACAGTATGGTATTCTTTATAAATATAGTTTTAATAAGCAGAAATTTCAGTCATTTTATATTTCTTTGTGGTTAAAATCCAACAATCAAAATAAATAAATAAATAAATAAACGTTTTAGCCATGCCCACTTTTTCCTGAACCTGAATCCAAATTATTTTGCCCTAAAACAAATATGAATACAAATAGTGGTGGCTCCACACACCTCTAATGTATCTATGTAAAGCTCTGGATGTACGGTAACATATACACTTTTCAACAATAATTTGAGCAAAACTATTGTCTGTGTGCATTTGGTAGTAGTATCTCAGTTTTGGAAAGCAACACTTGTAAAGTGATGTTAAACCTTCTCTGAGAGGATTAAGGTGTTTACTTTAAGGATGTTAGCTGGGGGGAAGTCCACCTCAATGGCAGGAGGCTAACAGTTAGCATTTGGAGCATCCAGCCAGTATCCAGCACTCAGTAACAATGAGAGAAAGAGAGCACCACTATCTTAGCTAGCTAAACATTTCTTCAAGCAGTGGCATCAGCACTATGGATGCGTGCAGTTCCAATATCAAGAAAAATTGCTGTCAATTCATACAGGAATTGGAGCCAACATGAAAATAATCTTTGCATTATGGCTCCATCCTGGTAAGATTTTGATAGTTTTCTGCCTTGGCACCAGAGACCTAATACATATGTCACTTTTTCATAGTCTTTGTCCTTACTTAGGCGTGTTTTTTCTGTGCATAATCATTGTTTTCATAGCAGGAAAAGCAAAGCAGCAGGGCAAAACATCTGTTGTGTTAAGCAAGCTAAACAGGAACAAGACACAAACAGCTCTGAGGGAGCGGTGGATACTGACACTTAGCCAAAGGCCTCCTTGTGACTTTGTACTCTTGCTGCTGTTTTTGTTTCAAGGACGTGTTTTTTTTTAAGTGTTCTTTGTTGTGAGAGAAAAGCTGGCAGCCAAGCAAATCGCTTGCTTCCAAGAGCAGCGGCCGCCCACAGTGAGCGTCAGACGGTTTCCACACCCACTTTGTACCTGCTAAGTGAAAACCACTTCCATGTGGCCGTGTGTGTCAGAGAGGGCAAGAGGAGAGAGAGAAAGAGGGAAGAGTTCTTCCCCTCTAGATAAACTCATATGCCCGACATGATATTCTAAGATGATTCAAGTTAAAGCTGCTGTTACACATGATTTTTTTTTTTTTTAATGTAAAAACATACCTTTCTTATATGCATAAATCATTGATGATAGGGGATGGAATGTTTCCATTCCATACCCTGGTCATTTTTTGGTTGTTGAAAACTTTTGATCTTTTGCTTCTTTTATCCACTTGATATCCCTTTATAAAAATAATCAGATTGACTGGTTGTTAAACATTTTAGTGACATCACATTAAATTTCCTCTCTGTTAAAGTGAGTCCATCCAGCTGCGACTTGTTACTGCTAACATGGAAATGACCAAACTTTACATTTTTAGAACAAATTCTAAAGGTCCCATATTAATCACTTTGATTTCAAACATTATGAGTCTTGCACCAGGTTTTGTACCTGCCAACTGGTACCCTGCAAAAAGTGTGTGTTATGGGTGGAAATTAAAAAAATATATATAATTTAAAAAAAAAAAAAAAATACATGAATGGGCATGGATTAAAATAAACTATATGTGCCCTGGTTGCTGGTGAAATAAAAATGAGAGAGACAAAAACAACTAGTGAGAGATATAATTTGCCTATGATTGTTCAAATTGTGATTATGCTGCCTTGACATCTGTTCAGGTCAAAAAAAAAAAAAAAGGAGGGGATGACACGGACTGGCAGTGATCAAAGCTACATGACCTGATTTGAAAAATAGCTAATATCAAGAACACATTCTCAATGCCCAAGTTGGACACATGGAAGAAATTTGGAGGAATCGTAAAGCGTAAGAGGAACATTGTCAGTGGTCTCATGGCCTCTGGTGAAACTGAAATGAAAAATAATCCCCTTTTAAACAGCATGTGGAACTGTAGCGGGTATGAGTCGGCTTGCAGGTCTTGTTTTAAGGGGTTTGGTCGGCTCCTGAATCCATTTCCAGCTAACTGTGGACAACGGGTCGGGCACGGTTATTGAACTTTATGGGTCTGGCTCACAGTATGGCTGGTGACACTGGACGCCCAGGGCTCTGCTGCGGCTCAGTGTAAAAGTATTTGTCATCATATTTTGCAAATAAAATAAAAATAAATAAATAAATAAAAGTTGAATAACTGAATGAATGTGAAGGCTGCGTCCTGAAGAGCTGAATGGATGCTTTGCCCATGAAATGCTGCAAACAGACCGGTTTGCAACAATTTTAGTACTTCTTTAAAGTACCCATGAAATGACCTCTCACGACTCCTACTTCCTGAGAAAAAACACAAATAGTGACATCATCCTGCACTCCTGGGTGTAAATTAAAATTTCAACCAATCAAACCTTCACAAACCTTCTGTCATCCATCTCATCCTGTTGGTTTGCATTTGTGAATGAGCCTGTCCTGCACCATGTTCCACCCAAACAAACGGTTTACTTTTAAGAAATACAATATTTTTGCCATGTGTAATATGAAAGTAGACAAGCAGTTGAAATCCTACAGTTGGGTGCCTATCTTGGTTTTTAGCATCACACTTTTATCCTTACTTTCCCTCGACTTTTCCATTCAAACACTTTGATTTCTTTATGTCTTTCTTACTGCGAGCACCTTGCAGAGGCTTTATAAAGTCCCACCTTCACTGGTGATGACCTGCAGGATGCTGCCATTCCTCATGGTTCTTTTTGGCAGGCTGCCGCAGTGAAGGAGGTTAAGGAACACAGAGGTCAGTGGTAGCATGCACAGAGCTGGCATGGGGCGGCCGCTCCTTTATCATGAACCAGCCTCAGCCTGTCAGCCATGATAAAGTAGGAAGAGGCAGCTGGTGCTCATTCAATAAAAGACTAATTTTTCTGCTTAAAAAATGGTGTGACGCCTACAAGAGCCTTCTTGCATGCCCCGAAATATCACAGCTGCCATCACAACATTTGAGACCTGCTTCATCCGTTACAGGTAACAGATTCTTTATCGAAAGCCAAGGTAACTTATCCTAAACATCATTCTGCCATTATGGTAAAGATGTGTTTAGAGGAACATTTAGAATAGCCGCTGTGAAAATCCTTGGGTTTGTCAGGACATTTAGTGTCAAGGAAAACGTTCAACAGCCACGCTTTGAAGACCATCCATTTTGGTGATTGGATGGGCTTTCCCTCTCAAATTGTAACCTCTCTGCTGCAACTCGAGACTGCCACAGAAGTGTCCAAAAAAATCCATATTGATAAATGACTTGATTGTTGCACTCAAAGTGCACAGGCCTGGAGTCAATACTGCACACAGGATAGATGAGGATCATAACAGATATGGTATGCATACCAAAATAGTCCTTAAGACAGGCAGAGAGCGCATTAACATCCCCTTAATGATCTCTTAGGCTTCTCCAGACGGCGTGATGACTACATGTGTTTCTCCTAGCATAAAATATTGATCGCATTCAAATGGATTTGCCTCATTCAAAGCAAAATTGTTTTGCTTTGTCATTAGCTGACAGTTTTGTGTCTCTTTACTGTCCTGCATTTTTATTTTAAAATTAAAATTTAATGATTGCTTACTGAAAATACTGCAAGTTGGTGACTGATTTTTTTTTTTTTTTTTTTTTTTTTTTTTCGCATAGAAATCCCATTTGGTTGTTTTATACATGAGCCAAACACTGTGTAGCAGGTCATGCACATGCCCTCAAGAAAATGAGTCAACAGCAGAACATTGAGAAATGCAATTTTGGCATGTTTTTCTCCATCTGTAAGTGCATTATAGTGCAACTTTATCCAATTTGTTGCATATGGAATGAGAGACTTCTTAAATTTGTTGGACTTGGCCTTCAAGACTCTACAAATTTAAAAACGTTTCTGTACTCTGTGTGTAATAAATCTGATAAGTTTGCTCTTTAATGAAGGTTTGTCCATGTAGATGATTAGTCCTGATGTTTATCTGATTTTGGCTACCTGGTTTCTTGCGATCAGTGCTTGGTTTATCAAATGGCTGCAAAAAGAATTTCCCATACAGATAATACTGTAGTTAAAGGTAAAGCTGAACTTTGTCTGGATTTAAACTTGTCAAATTAACTTCTTTAACTTTAAACAGTAATATTTTCCTGAGGAAGGCTTGTCCAAAGGGACTGCTTTGCATTTGGCTTATCTCAGTTTTGTAGATTTTTAATGTAATAAGACTGACTATATTCCTCTCATTAACAGAGTTTTCAATATTCTTTGTCACTTTTGACCCACAAGATCTGGCTACATTATCAAATATAGCACCATAGCGATGAAATTTTGAGTTCAAAGAGTTGATTTTTTTTTTTTTTAAACTTTAATTGTCCAAATGACAAGTCCAAATGAAATCTTTGAAGTTCTTCCCAGGAAACTAGGAATGTTGTATGTGATTTATAAGTTTTAATAAGTTAAAATGATAGATGCATATATTTTGTGCAAAAGAAGGGACTGATGTACAGATATTACAGCATAGTGGAAGGAATGGCTATAGTTAATGTGGATGTGATTCCCAATTATGCGGCTGCATATATCCTTGAAGGGTTCTGGGATTGGAGACAAGATGTAATATTGAAACGTTTGCCTGGATTAAAGCCATAATCCAGTGTGAGCTAGTCAGTCACGTGCCTGGATTTCATCATGTGACAAAAATGTATGTCAGCTTAACCTTTTGAAAACCTGAGCAAATTCACTGGGTTTCTTACAAAAATATTGACAAATTAAAATGAACCAAAAATGACTAAAAACAAAAGGAAAGATGTTAAAGAAATAATGGAAAAAGACAAAAAGAAAAAAAGGAAATAAATAAATAAATAATTCAAGAAAATTTCCAGACAATTTCCATAAAATAAGATTTTAAAAAGATTAAAATGTTTTGTAGAAACCCTTAGAATTATATTGAACAACATATTTATCAACAGTAAATCTAAGGAAAAGCCGTCACGATACTGACTGATTAACAAATGATCTCTGGGAAGTGCAGTGTTTCACTTCACTTAGCACTAAGATGGCAATAACACTCCTTTAGCCAGCCGGCGTGCAACATTAATCAACTCCTCCTTGCCTCATGACCAAGCTTTTCCATTGCATCTGTCCTCATAGGCCACGCCCACTGCCACGCCCATTTTGGGCAGTCATCATGAAAAGTTAATATGGTCTTCCTTCCTTGGTGTTACATGAATCCATTAGAGAGTTATGCACCTTGTTGTGATTGGCTACACCCCATTTTGGCCAGTCAACATGAAAAGATAATCAGCTGCTTCTTGGCTCATGACTAAACTTTCCATAAAGTTTTGTGCAAATTCATCTGTAACGTTTTGAGATATCCTGCTTACAAACAGACAGACAGACAAACAGACTAAAGGGATGAAAACATATATACCCCCAGTCCAGTTCTGTTAGCAGAGAAAAAAAAAAACTATATGGTAACACAGTGTCCAGTGGAGGGAGGAAGATGAACTAGCTCAGGACTGATAGAAGAAAACAGCACGATCCTCTTTGCAAGAGCTGCAGACGCTGAATACATCTTAATACATAGTGTATTCACTGACAGGTTTAATAAAATTGTCTATGAAAAGGACAAAAACGCCCCTTAAAATTATATCAGATGACAAAAAAAAGCCATCTGCAAAAGAGAATTTTCCACAATGTACCGCACCGTATCAAAGAAGCCTTCAACTAAGCGCCCTCCCCCACCTCGACAGCAGCAGATATCTCTCAATAAGTAATTATAAAGGGATGAAATCCAAACTAAAGGGAGCTGTCCCATGGGAGAGGGCACGGCTCGGTTAATAGGATTCTCCCTAGCACAAGATTAGAGTTATCAATTTGCCTTGTGTCACATTAATGAAGCCTCACTAGCCTTCCCCTCTGATAAACCAGAGCAGGGTTGACTGCCCGGCGAAGATAATCAAAGTCTGGATCATAACACTCTGGGGAATCAAACTCATTGCAGGTACAGATATAGATATATTAATTGAGACAGTCCAGTGAAATGCTGGTAGAACTTCACAAATGAACTGACTGGAAGAGCTACTCCTATGAGGGTTTTTTTGTTTGTTTGTTTTTTAATTTTAATTTTAATTTTAACTGTAATTTTTTTTAATGCATGAAGCATTTTGTATTCACATGAGGTAGCATACATTTTCAGTCAATTGTCATATATTCAATTCAGCTCTAGGTGTATAGTTATAGTAATTCTATGTTAAAGAGATATTTCACCCATTCTGAAAAATGAAATATTATTTCACTTCCCCCTCTAGCTGTTCTGTAGGACAATAGTGGTGCTCTCTTCCTCTCATTGTTACTGAGTGCTGGATACTGGCTGGATGCTCCAAATGCTAACTGTTAGCCTCCTGCCATTGAGGTGGACTTCCCCCCAGCTAACATTCTTTAAAAAAATGCTTACTCCATTCATATTGTTGAATAAACAAAGTTTGAGTGTGATGATGGGTAGCAGAATTTTACAGTGTGCAGTGTGACCTACTTAAGAAATCCACCAAGTGTAATCCTTTGTTCATGCAAAGTTACTGGCCAATAAAACTGGTTCTGCCTGAATATCATGACGCCTACTCCAGCACGAGTGGGGAAAAACAATGTTGTTTCAGACTGGAACATCAATAGTTTAGAGAAAAATGAGTGATGAAGGTAGGCGTGTTTTCATATCCCAAAACTGCTGTATAGCATTTAGGAAAGAGTTCTTTTCATTGATCTTTTCTTCTTTTTTGGTCTCATTTATAAAATTGTTGTAAAGCTTTAGACAGAATTCTTTCAAGTTAACAAAGAAGGGAATGTATTCATTCTTAGGGAGAAACTTTATTTACCCCCGGTCTCTGAAGCCGTTTAGTCAGGATCGGTTTTGTCCGACAGAACCAATAGGGAAATGATGCAACACTCCACATTTTTTTTTAAATAAAAAGAAAATATACATCACCAAAATAAATAAATAAATAAATAAAGCTTCAGAGGCAGAACCTGTAAATTATATACATTTCAACTTTGGTTTGATGAAGGTCCAAAGTAAGCTTGCTTACGTCGTCCCCATGTGCTGCCCTCCCGCTTTAACCAAGAATGAAATGTAACAAAAAAGGACCAACATTACCCTGCAAGCTGCTATTATTTTCATCACAAAAACTTTAATGTTTTATTTAACACAGTTTGTTGCTTTTGGTATTCAAAGCCACCATCAGGCCTTTTTGATGTGTGAACAAATGGATGTTTTGTTGGCTTTGATCCTAATTGCGCATGCACTTCATGGGGTAGTCCTGCATTTAACCTCTCTTAATTGTGAATATGACTGCAGTCTTACAGACTTGCATATTCTAATTATTTAAAAGCGGGCACTTTTGTCTGCAAAGTTCATCCAGGGTTTATTATGCAGTAGTTTATATTTGAGGTCTGGGTGCTGTAATGCTCTAAGTAGGACAGTGAGTGGAGTATGAAATTGTTTTTGTAGTGGGTGTAAAAATCTTCATACTCATTTCAACAAACACACATTGCACAGTGGTCCTTCTCTACCCACGGCAAAGTTTTATTGTATCTTAGGGTTATATTTTTTATGCATTCAGCTGATGGTCTTGCCCACAGTGTAATCACAGCAAGCAAGTTTGGAGCATTTTGCTCAGAATGATCTGGATGACCAGATCCTAGATCCTATCCAGGATCAAAACCATCTCATTCATTTTGTCCCAGTTTCTCAAAATATTAGACTGGATCATGTTGATCCAGATACCACATCTGGATCTGGATTTTCAAATCTGGATTTGGAGTGCTTTTAATACTCAGTGTGGCCATCTCATAGACAAATAGAGAGAAATGAAACAGAAATCATCAATGATCTACCTTTTCTTATGAAGTACATTTAGTCTTTGGACATAACTGTTGTAATGATTTGAGAAATACAGGTTTACTAAACTAAACTTCTCAGTGTCAGTCCAGAGGCTCCATCAGGCTGCAGAGTGGCAGGACCTTACTCTGAGGTGATGTGGTAATGCTTATTAGTTTAAAGCAACATGTAATAATTGACAATCATAAAATCAGCTGATTCTATTTAATTCATAATATATTATGAACATGAGTGTTTTAAGTCCGTTTCAGTGACCACAGATGTACTACCCAGTGGCGGATACAGAACATGGCTAATGGGTGGGCCTAAAAAATTCTGGATGGGCCTGTTATTTCATTTTGTTTATTTTTTTAGATAGACATGTATAAAATGATATGATGAAAGAAAAAAAAACCTCTCGGTAAACGAGCCGAGAGGTTGTAAACGAGCATAAATTAAACGTTGGAAAAAGGACATTAAAACATTTATTTAGTTAGTTATTTTTTGGTCTTGAATCTGATAGGGTGGGCAAGCTGTCAATCTGGGTGGGCCTACGCCCATCCAGGCCCACCCGTAGATCCGCCTCAGGTACTACCCCGGTATTCTTCAAGGTTTCAAGACATTTCTGCAAAGTGGTGAGAAACCATTTTGTCAGTCCACCCTGAATCCAGCCCTCTAGTGGGGATTAAAATGATCCTGATTTTTAGTATAACATTTATCCAGATTTTTGCCTTGAGTTTTGAAAAACACAAAGATTTGCTCATTTAAACCTGGTTAAAGGCTGGATCAGATTACAAACTTCAAGTCCTGATCCTCAGGATCAGAAACTTTGTAATCTATTTTGCAAAACCCAGTTTTAAGATTTAACCTGATCAGATCACTCTTAAACTGGAGGATACGTTTTGAAAACCTGGGCCCTGATGATTCCACTGTTCAGCCACTGTGATTTTCCATTTCAACTGTTAATGATCTCTACACAGCTTACCCAATGGCAACAAAGAACAATGGAAGAAGAATGGAAGTAAAGTAGTGTCTGTGTGTGAGTACCTGGGATATAACTCAACATATGGGTCATCCTGGGGCTCGTCTAAAAATTTGGTACATCAGAGAGGATGGGAATACCAGGTGGGAAAATTTACATTAGGATATTTACATATTCAAAAGAAACATAGGTAACAGCACTGATCAATTATTTAAACTGCTGTTCAGATGTAAAAGCATTCATACTATGAGAAAAGGGCTTTTTAGATGGGCAATCAAAATCGCATGTGGGTCCACACTGCCACTCTGCTCTACTCACATGGTCCTGAGTGGCGGACCTGGGGATCTGCACAATGTAACCATAGAAACCATCGCAGCATTTCAGTACAAAAGCTACAAAAGCCACATCACATACCTTTATGGCTAAAATATATTACAAACTCTTACAAATTTGCCTCAGCTTTCTAGCGAAGTAAGCATTGTATCTAGTTGTGGGTTGTGGGCAGAAGAGTTTTAACAGCTGTGGGAGATCATCAACTTAGTTTTTTATATGGGAGCTGAGCGGCGTAACAGCATGGTTGTCACTGACATTTCAGAGCTAATACTCATCATGTAATGTTTTAACTACTGGAGAAAAAAGACTGAAAATTAACTTCAGTGAGCTTTCTGCATCAATGTGTCAATTGGCGTCTTCTGTAGCTACTTCAGCGATCGTGTGAATCAATGTATCGTTGGAATCAGAATGTAATGCTGTTGTAGCGGGAATATCTAAATCTTACCTGGATACAACAATGCTATTTTCTGATTGGCTGTTCGGTAGCAATATTCTTTTTATTTGATTAGCTTGATTAGCTTGATTTTAGCTTGATTAGGTGCGTGGCAGGGCCTTCTGAACTCTACCCGGAACTCACTTGATTCCTCGACCTGTTATAAAAAAAAATAGCAGCGCAACTTGGTGGGTGTTATCCTGGTAATTTCTCAGCGTGAGAAATACAAGGTGTGGCGTGGGAGTGTGTGAGCGGGTTGAAATGCGTGTGTCTCACGCCCAATGCGTGAGACTTGAGAGCTTTGAAACTTTCTGCTACAAGTGTAGCTGTACTGTGGCTAGCTCTGTACCACTGGAAGAGTCCTGTCACACAAGAGAGGCAGCACATCAGATGTAGACTGCAGCTTCAAGCACCCGTCAGTTCCCTGCTCCTCGCTTTCTCTCACTGTCATTTTCTCCTCGTCTGTCTTCTGGCCTTCTATTTCTTTATTGCCTGCCTTCTCTTCTTCTCAGCCACTTTCTGCAGCTGGAGCTATTAAAGGTGTTTTCTCCTCTCCTCTTACTTGTCCTCTTCCTCCTCTGCTGTCATGTCACTCCCTGTATTTCTCCAGTCCTGCTTGTCCATTTTTCTGTCAATTGTGTTTGTACATGATGGTATATTCCTGCAAAGTGACCAATTTCTGGGTGACCGTGATGTTTCATGACTGCCCCAGAGAAGTCACCAAATTCCCTGGCTGTCACCGTCTGGAATGCATCTCTCAAAATTCTCCAATATTCGACAAATTCCTTAATGTAATGGGAAATCTATACGGAGTACACCTCACAGTTTGCACCAAGTGTAAGTTAATGCCTTCAAATATAAAGTGTGATGCTCTCCATACTCCTCCAGGGTATGTGATATGAGTGTTTTTAATAACAACATCTAAAGTTAATTACTTTCACACAAACCTCCATGCATCATGTTTCCTCTCCTGTCAATACATCTAATGCTCCTGTCATCTAATGCACTTAATTAACTGGCGTCTACTGCCGTATAACCGGTATCACAGCACATGAGGCCGACTGGGACCTGAGCCTGGCAGGTGATTAAATCTTATTGTATTGCCTCACACTGAATTATATAAAAATCTATCATGAACAATATTGCTGAATTCACAATCCAACACGGTGTATTTTACTCCCACAAAGGACTTTGGATGCATTTCAACATGTAATATTGCTTATTACATTGCTACTTTAATTGTTTTGTTTTCTAAGCTGTAGTGTCTGATGTAAAAGGGAATGAAACATCCATATGATATATGGAAACATGATGTCAGGTGCTGTCACTTTTTGATGTGAGGCGGGGGTGAGCTTGAAAAAGAAATTTTATTGACGCTGGTGTTGATTGTGATGAGTCCCTGGTGGCTTCAGCTTTTACCAGAGACCTATACTACCAGCAGCAGAAGTGACCTGACCTCACAGATGATTTACAGTGCCTTCAGACGCTGTACAACCCCGCCTTGGCTTTTTACCCATTTTGTGGTGCAGTTCTACTTTGAAAGTTCAGGACAAAAACTGGATGAAAAGCCTGGTAAAGTAGGGAAATGGAAAATACTGTATAACTGTTCTGATACACATGTGGCTACATTCAACACTGCAGACCTGACTCTCCTTCTCAATAGGGGAGAGTGGGGTAAATAGTGCCAATTTTTACTTAAAGTGCCTTTAAAGTGAGGGGATTACAGTAATGCCTCCAACTAAAATATGCACATATAGTTTAAGATGTTGTGCATCCCTGGGAACAATCACTTTGGATCTTATATAAACTGTTTGAGAAATATAGCTTTTGTACACTGGAGTAAATTGCGCCATTGATAACTTAAGTAAAACAGATCATTTTAATCTCACAAATGATAATGCTATATAAAAGCAAAACAAATTCAATACAAAATTATTTATTTAACAATTATTTATTATTTTAACAAGATCACAGGCCACTTTTCTATAACAAGGCCTAGCGCCACATGAACACATACCCAGAACAAAATAAAACTTCCAAAATGAGCACCTGCAAATCATCTTCACCTGAATCTGAATAGTTTTAGTGATCAAAGGTAAGAAGACAATGTACAATAACAATAAAATACAATAAAGTAATATATAGTATATAATCACAAGCTGTGCCACTGTCACAATTTACCCCAGGCCCTTTGGCACAACTTACCCCAAGCCCACCATTTTGAAAAAAAAAAATTGCATCCCCCAGCTGTTTTGAGCTAACATCATGCTAACTGTATAGACTCATGGTGTAGCTTACTAAAGTACTAAAACCTGTCTGAACTGTTATCAAAGTTTTCTATAATTGTTCAAACACAGAAATCAAAAAACCTTGATCATGGAAATTTTACTTTGGAGGGCAAAAAAATGTTTTTTGAACTGAAATGTGCTTACCTCTCAAGCCATGTGTCTCCCTTAAGGCTACATGTCTCCCTTTTCTAGATAACAGGGGTGGCAATACTTGCCCCTTGGCACAAATTACCCCACTCTCCCCTATAGCGTTGACAGTCATTTTGACAGGCCAGTATTAATATGCATCATAATGACCACAGACCAAATTCTTCAAATCCAGTCAACAAATGAAGGGAAAAATCACACTATTACACAATCATGCTGTTATATATCATCAGTGTTTGATGTCGAGTGTTATTTTGTTATCAACCTGACTAGTTTCATTCTACTTTAGTTAAAACCTGTTAAGGTCACTTTTTAGAGTGTACTGTTTTTCAGCTCAAAACAGCTCCAACAGCACCTGGTGAAGAGTCAGTACCTGGTCCAGGTCGCTCCCACCCGCATCAACACTCATGTCTGTTGAGCTGCAGCTACAGTAGGCTAAGCTAAATTACTGCAGCTCAGGTAGGCTAGGAGACGTTCTTGGAGAGAGGAAGGGAGCGTGCATAGCAGCAGTGCACAAGATGTGACTGCACCGAGATCACAACGCTTCAGTGAGTTGATTGGTTGTTTGATATGACCCAGATTCCAACAAATGAGATTACACAGCCAGGAGCAACACGGAAGAGTTTTTTTGTAAGTGCATTTAGTATTACAGTTGTCCGTCGCTATAACGCGGTTCACCTTTCGCGGCCTCGCAGTTTCGCGTATTTTTTTTAGTGCAATTTTGCATGCTTTTTTTGAACTTGAGAGTGTTTAAACAAGAGAGAAAAGTGAGAAAATGTTAATACCTGTCTGAGAAAAGTGTATAAAGTGTGTAGTGAGGGGTTTTACAGCCTTAAAACATCTAGAATAATTGTAAAAAATAAAGCTGACTACTTCACGGATTTTGCCTATTGCGGGTTATTTTGAGAACGTAACTCCCGCGATTAACGAGGAACCACTGTATTTAGACTCTCTGTGTTTAAAGGTGGTCAGTCAACATTATGAATGAAGTTACCCACAGAAGCGTTTGATTTCCCACATTTCCCAAAATGCCTTTAATGCCAGGAACCTCATGCTTTCAGTCAAACATGTCTGATGGATGAAAATATAGCCAGATAGCTGAGCGGTCTGTGAACAGTGCAGCATGTCTTTAGTTACACTCAAAACACAAAGTGTCTTGTGGCTGCACAGCACTCTGCTGGTCTATTGGTGGCACAGAAGGGAACAGTTGGTAGGATTTAGAGTGAAGTTTTGGCAGAAATGGAATGTAATATTCATAAGTATTTTTTATTAGGGTATAATCATGTGGAGACTTTGTTTTGTTTCACTTAGAATAAGCCCTTTATATCTACATATGGAACAGGTCTACTTCCTTGGAGGTTGCCATGTCGTGCCGCCATGTTTCTACAGTAGCCCTGAAGGGACAAATCAGACAGTAGCTCTAGAGAGGTCCTTTCATGTTTGTGCAGATGCACTGGTAGACTGGAAGACAGGTAACCACACACTGTAAAACAGGCTGTGCAGATAACAAAGAGCATTAGCAGCTGTTTGTTGCTGCTTTGTGACAGCTGTTTGAGAGACTTCCAGAGTTTGACAAGAGAAGTTTGATAAACAGAATCATATTTATTATTTAGAACAACAAATTTCACAGCACCTTTGAAATATTACCATTTACAGAATTGGAATGCAATTTTTCAACCAATGGTTTGTATTCAAGTGGTTATCTATACACAACAACTTTTATAATCATTAACAGATAATGACTGTTTTTTTTTTTTTTTTTTTTGTTTTTGTTTTTAATGATGATTTGTTATATTTACAGTTTCAGAAGGCTGTCCAAGAAAAACACCAGAAGATACAGTGTCTACACCTTGAAATCTGAAAAAACTTAAGGCTACATGTCTGAGCTGCAATGAAGGATTGTGAACAGGCACTTTAAGTGGAAAAGAACATTCTCAGTACATAATTATTGAAATACAATGCTAAGAGATATGAAGAAAGCTTTGATGGCACCTCAGTTAACAGACTAAGCTTCTAATGAAATATACATTTTTTTAGTCATTTGTATTCAATTAAATTTTACATTTGTAAATGCTCTTACAAGAATGTTCTTCATTGTAAATGCATTTCCCATTTCATTTTACCTGTTACTCAGCCCTATTGTAGCTTTCATTGTATTCTGTTTTATTGCATTTTATTCTGCTTCAATCTGTATGTATTTTAATACCTGTATTGTATTCTTTTTAGAAAGCACTGCACTTGAAATGAAGAACTTATTAAGAAATGCGGTGTGTTTTCGGGTAAAAGCTAGAGACACCTGGTTTTGTGTTTTGTGGTGATGCTGGGACCATATGGAATATCTAATTTTTCTTCATTATTATGACGGCAATGTGAAGGGCCTCAACTGCACAATGCTGACAGCTGCAAAATAACAAGCTAACCTCTACGGTCCTGATATGTCAGGCCGAGTGGCTTCTCAATAAAAAAAGCAGATATGTTGCAGTCAGTGTGCTGTCAGTCAACAATATGATGGAGGATGTGATTTTCTCCTCAACAGATCTGATGTCAGTCTGTAAAACCTGCAGTGAAACCTGCCCCACCGGGGTTTTATGCTGCTGCTAAACCTCTGAAAAGAATTTCATTTGTCTGGCTGCAGAGGGGTTTCCACCCTGACAAGAATGCACTTGATAGTTTGTTTTTGGTTTGTTTGTTTGTTTATTTGTTTCTTGTGATTGATTATTTATTGTTCATATGAGAAAGGCAGAGTAACATCATAGTCGTATTGAGGCAAAGTATAACACAACGGTTTGTTTTGCAAGGACATAGCCTCCTCATTAATTTATCTCCCCTTTGCCTTATTTTTCTCCATTCAACTCCCCAAAAAACAAAACATACAAATACAGAAAAGTACAGGCAGTTAAATAAAAAAAAGGTTAACCAAACCTTTCTGTACAGCCTACCCATTCCCAGCTCCCAACCCTAGCCCTTGCAACCCGCTCTCACTCCCAGGGCGGCAGGTTGTCATGTCCTTTGTGCCTCATACAGATGTGAAAGGCACCCCTCGGCAGCTGAAGGCTCCCTTCAGCATCAGCACGAGATGCAGGGACGGTGGTGTTGGACGGCGAGAGTCAAAGTGTAACCATTGCAATTTTTCTTCAATCTGCATTGTGTTGTGGGGATCAAGGGCCGACACCCACTGTAGGCTCTGAGTGGACTTTTATTGTCTGGTCAGCAAATATGGAAACCCATTGGTCAGTCATGCAGGCACAGCAATCTCTAGGCACAGCTCTATAGCCTCCTAGCTAATGAAGCTAATTACAGATACTTTGACCAAATATTATCAACTATATTACCAAATAATTACAGTGAGATCGCCACACTGTCATCCAGTCCAACATTATAACATGATAACGGTGTGATCAGATTATGTTTCTGACAGATTTAAGATAATGCTCCATACAATCTACTGTGAGCACAGTCCTCTCCTACTGGCACATGGCTGATGTCATCGCTGGGATTTGTGTGCTGAGGGAAAGCCCGCCAGCCAGTAAGAATCCACAATACACATATAAAACTGAATATGACTGGTTCTTTTCCTGGCAAGTGGAACCAACAAGAAAACACTGTTACATAAGCAGTAGGACTTTCTGACCAGTTTGATTCCCACTTCTGTTAGTGTGTGACCAAGTCCAGTTTCCATTTTGTTTCCTAACGCTAACATTTCCCTAACCAAGAGGTTTTGTTGTGTAAACCTAACTTTTCCCTAACCTTAACCAAGAGGTTTTGTTGCCTGAACCTAACCACATGACACTGACACTTGACAAAGGCAAGAGAGCCTGATGTGTCTGACGGGTGCCCTTTGGGCGTTGCTATCAGATGTGAAAAGGGCATGACAAGGCCACGGTATGTGACACAATTGAATCAAGTAATCACGCTAGTTACTGACATCCATGATCATATCCACAGAAGGAGTGATGAAAATACATAAATTATAGATTAATCAAAGGATATACATATATTATGTGTGAATCATTTGTAGACATAAGTGGGACAGTTACCCAGAAATATTTATAATAAAACACTAATTTACTGTACTGTCTTTGACCGGCCAGTAATAGTTTGTGTTTTGGCATGATGTGATGGTGCTGTGGAGAGCTGCAGCTGTGGAATATCCCAGTAAGACGACAGCTATTCCCTCACTGAAACCAGAGACAAGCCACCATGCTGTTATCGCCTTTGAGACGAGCTACGAAGAGACACCTAGCATTTAGTTAGCTCCAAAGAGGGCAATGCATTGAATAATTGTAATTATTAAATTAACCCCAATCTCAGAACTCAATGGCTATCATTGGATGATGAGTTAGCCTTTGAGGGCAACAGCTAATTACTGGGGGCTTCCAGTGTTGCTGCTGGCTGCTCATTTCCGTTCTTTTTCAGTTTGCATTTATTGCGTGATTCAAACATTTCTCCACCCATTAAACAAACTTTGAACATTTTTGTAGGTATTTTAGGTCCAGACAGTATTTCGACCAATGTGTTGTCTCTTTCACTTTCCACACAGGCTGATTTTGTTCATAAAACCACTCAAACTACAAATGTAAACTACTCTGACTACAAACAGCAACTAGAACATTTCTGATACCAAAATCTATAGATACACGGAGATAGATAGATAGATAGATAGTTAAATTAATTGTGGATTAATTTAACCAAATGCAATTTATTTAATTTAATTAATTTGACCTAAAAAATAGTCCAAAAATATTGCTAGTTGTATTGTCCTTCGAAAGCTCATATTGGTATCTAATCAGTACTCTAGTTTAAACTTATTTCAATTTTAGCTGAAATGTATTCTTAAATGGATGGATATGCACAAACTATGCAATCAGACTTCATCATTTTCTATATATTAAATCATGCCCTTATGTCACCAAGTCATTTTAGAGAGCACAAGGGATGTTAAAGTTGTAGAGGCTGGTCCACCACTTCCCTAAACCTGATGTGTAGTTATTGGCTTGTGCAGATTTATTTGTGTGCATGTATCGGTGGTGGAGGGGTACATCAAGTTGTCTAAAATGCAATCAGAACGCTGTAATCCTGTTACATACACTCCACAGCACTGCAGCAGCCACCCTTTTACTTCACCTTCTACATTCAGACAGTGTGGCATGGGGGCTGAAAATTGAGCTGTATGTAATGCAAATGTCCAACTAACCCCCCTCCCCTCGCCTTCTTGAGATATGATTAGGAATTTGCATAAGTAACGCATGGGGGAGGACGACAACCACAGCTTCCAGAGAGGCAGGATTTCGTTTATGGTTGATTTGACAGTTGAGGTGATGTTATTGGATTTTACAGGGAGTTGAAACAGCCCTGAAATACAAATCAAACGCACACTTTCAGGATATGGTACCTTACCAAGGTTTCCTGTGGAGGTTTGCTGAGAACCCCAAACTTAAAGTGTTAACCAGCAGCCTAACCCTGTACCAGTTTGTAAAATCTTTAGTATTTGCTGTTCTAAACATCTAGTGTCTGGTAAAAGTAATGTCTCTCTGTTCTGTTGGAAATAAAAAGAGGAATAGCTGGATAACATGAGCAGCAGTGGCCACCGTGGGCTGAACAAACAAAGACTGATGCCTGCAGAAACTCACACTTCTTCAACAGAGAATCTGAGGAGGAAGACTTCACAGGCCTGGACATGCTGTTTGATTGACAGATGATCTCTGGGAAGTAGGGCTGTAACAACTCATCCACTGCTTCAAAGAACTGATTTGAGATTTTGCCAATTTTAATCAGTCAATTAACAAAAAATCTTTCAGGATTGGAAACACTGCAAGCCAGGTTTAAGGCAACTCTCTGTCAGCAGTGAAATATCTGCCTCTGCTTCTGTGGTTAACTTCTGTGAACAAAGACTCAGAGAGAACCGGACAACGGCTCAAGCTATCCTGTGCCCTTACAGCTTGAAAAATGCTGGATTCTGTGATTTGATAAAGCCACTGGATTCTAAATTCAAAGTTCTTTAGTTAATATTAATTTAGTTAATATATTAATATCAAGATGTTCAAAAAGATCACTCTGTGAAGCTGACTGCATGGCTAGAAGTTGCTCAGCTATGTTACTATTACTGCCCATTTTCATTAGGTCTCTTTTTTTCTTTCATTTTTTCAGAAGCAAAATAGTGTGTTTTAAATCACTGCATATGTTTAATGGTAACGCAAATGTAAGGTCAAAAAGTAAGTCAATCAGTTAATTAAAATTTTAATTTGTGGTTTATTGAATCATCCTATGTAAATTATACATTATGTATATTTGGTTTTTTAAGCCAAAGGCTCTCACTGCACCACTGGGAAGGGCAGAAACACTCAAGTAATGAGCGCTCACCACTCTAAAAATGGAGATGAAATGAAAACTGAAAAAAGGCTCCTGACAATGACCACTTTAACGTGGGACCACTCCAATCATTACCTTAGATAGATTTTCCAAATCAAGAGATGTTCCATAGCTTCTCTTCTAAAAGGCTGATTCTGCTGCGCTCGCCTCATTACTTAGTTGAAGTGGAACTCCTCGAGATAGTCGCTTTGAAAGTCTTTGGTGCTGAAGTCTCAATGCTGTGCTGTTTTTGTGCTCCACTTCCCAGGGAACACTTGTCAATCAAACAGTGTGGTGAGAGTTTTTTTTCTTTTTGTAAGTAGCAGAGCATGCATACTTTTTGAAATACGTCTTGTATATTTACCTTCCACTGTGCAAACATAACAGGCATTTTACCCCTTATGTATCTCTTCCACAACAGCTATAAAATATGAACCGGAAACAGAACATTGCCTGGGTTCAGTAATAGCTCTACAGACCTCCAGTACAGACATAATGGCCTCCCCACTGAGCTGCAACCCACACTCATTGCAGTGTTGTCAGAGTGGCAGCCAGTGAAGATAACCTCCGGACTTAGAGCAGCACAAGTGGGCTTAAAATAAAGATCATATCTTTTAATTAAACTTTCACTTAGTTGAGGGAAAAAAACTCCAAAGGTCCTCGTTCTTCACCCGTCTGTGGTATTTTATATCTGTAGAAATTTTATGGTTGGCCAAACCTGTAGAATTTACATTGCACTGGCAGATTTAGAGCTGTTGGTTTCATAGTGTCTCATAACGTTACCAAGGATTTGGTAAGAAGCCTCAGAGCAAGTGAATCTACTTTTATAAGGCACTGTAAACATTTTTTTTCCTATGCTATGCTTGACAAGCTGTCAGTGGAGACAAGTAGAAGGCCGGCCAAGTATGCTGTGGGTTTTTATGTCTCAATCTTCTCGAAACTGTCATATCCATTGTGTCTGATCTGCTGGCTGCGGATGTCTAATGCTTTTTGTTATGGGGCTCATGCTGCAACAACAGATAAACACACTGGAGTCTTAGCAGTCTGAGTTGTACCACCTGCATTTATGCTGTTGGTTTAGGTTTGTTGTGATGATTCACGAGTTAATACCCACATCGAGGATGATGTTTAAACTTTAAAGTGTTGTTAAATAATCTCCACGAACCACTTCATCATTTGAAGCTCTTCACTGCAATCCTGTCTGACAGCCAAGAAGACACGCTTTGACAATAATGAAGTGTAAGTATAGCATATCATTTCCTCTGGACTGCTCTACTCTTCAATCTCCAGTTCAAGCAACTGCATAAATCATGATGAAATTGGACGTGTGCTCTCTTGGTTTATTATTCATTTGATCACTGTGTACAGTAACAGTCGCTTTGAAGCAGTAGTGCTAAATTCAGTACATCTACATTTCTGGAAAATAATTCATGTTTGTACATGGAATAGCTGTATAAACTTAATGCTATCTGAAATTCATTGTTCATTTTTGGTGTTTTGAATGACAAAAAAATGTAATTTGTTTTTGTACACAGCTCATTTTTCTCTACATGACTACATCTTTGCATTTTAGATAAGCATTCTTCTAGACGAGTGCTTTTTAAAGTGCGGTCCTCTAGTGTCCTCCTAGGGGCCTCCGGGGGGGTCTCAGCAAAATGAGCAATAATTTAAATTCACGGCAGTTTCATTCACTAGAAATTGTTACAATGCAGAAAATATATAACAGATCATGTTAACATTTTCTTCTTTCGGGTTTAAGTCCCCAGTGTTTAAGTGTGACATTCAAACAATTAAAATCTCAGCAAAGTCACAGTATTTCTTTCAAAAATATGCAAGAGAAGGGATTTGAATGTTACCAATAAATTACAAGGCACATTAGTTAAAAAAAAGAGAGACAATTGCAAGATAATCACCAGAAAACTGGAAAAACAGAGAGAAAATTTGTATTAAAAGAAACTTGACAATTAGCAAATGAATATTTTTTTCTAAAAATGACAATAAAATTCTATGTAATTATTGAATTGATATATTTAATCCTCAGATCAGTGAATGCATTTAATGCAATTTGAAATATCTCATCAATTTGCATATCTCATCAAGGGTCCCTATAAGTAACACAGGGACCACAGGGCACTGTTGTGTTCCACTACATTCTACAAGGAAAGCAGAGCTGTTTGTTGCTCATCTGTGTTCTTCCTCTGCTGAAGTGCACCTGACCCACCAAGATTACTGCCATCCAGCGTGTGTCATTAGATCCATAGTAATAGTGTTACTCACTCACTCCACTACTCACAGGAACCCATTGAGTTTGAAGCTCATAATATCCAGCAGACAGACATGACTGTGAGTTTCAAGACACGTAGCAGTAGAATCAAGGTGCAACAAGAATAAATTCTGTTGAAACGGATCGCTGTGAGCTCTGATGTGCAGTATATTTGGCATTTAGCAAACACTGTGCAGTGACTCTGCTTTTTACAAGGTGTGTACAGCCTCATGTTTACACCATATGCATCACAAGACTTTTAAAGCAAAGGACCTTGGCTTTAATCATATAACAATATCACCCAGAAATAAATCATGTGAAACTGTGGTGACAGCCTAGCCAAAACATGAAAAAACACACTTTTTCCTTTGAGCCTGTGCATTACGTTTATGCTCTTTTATTTGTAAACCATCTGTGATAATGCACAAATCCTACTGCTGAGGTAAATCATAGACTACAACAGGAAGAGATGCAGTCACACTCAAGTCCACCTCAACTGGTAATCATTAACAGCCTCTACATGCTGGACTAATGTTTCTTGGGGATATCTAGTGATTTGTAGTAGCTGGGATGATCGTCAGATGTTTTAATCTGGTGCAAATATGCCATGTCTGCAATTTGTAAAATAAAAATTGCAGCACTATTACCTTCTGAGATGTCTGTTCAGAATACTCATCCTGTGTGACTCAAACTCTGTAACTTAATTAGCTGGGTCTGTGGGGGAAAGTTTTGAATGCATTTTTGGCATTAAGTTAAAGTTTTGCTTTGCAAAATTATAAATTTCTGAACGGCTGACTTATTGAAATTACTGAATTGTAGAGCTAGACTTTTAATATCATCAACTGTATCTGAGGCAGTGGTTATTTCAACAAACTGGATGGATGTATAGATGACTTTATACACTATCTCATAGGAGGATGACAGAGATTGGGCTTAGATAACCTTTTTTTTTTTTTTAGCATTCTCTATTTTGCATTGCTAAAAGATAAATCATGCTTAAACACTGCAGTGCTACTACTGATTGCACTTTTAATTCTGCAACTTTTCTTGGTGTGCATTTCTCTTCCCTTTGACAACTGGACAAATGTTCACATATCCAACAGGAGTTTGATAACAGGTATTTTTTCTATCAAAGGTATATGCCAGGTTCTTGTGTCAGTCCCAAACAATTAAAGCGTGTCTTTCTAAAGCTGCCATTTTGTATCAAAGTTCAACAATTATACAGGGAGAAATCTGTTGTAGAAGAGATAGGTACGTGGTGCGACCCGTTTTTTTTTTTGTCTTTTTCACTGGAAACAACACTACTACACTACTGCTATTGCTCTCTCCACCTAAACGTCAAATACAGAATGAAATGAGCTTGATATTGGCTTATAAATGATTAGTGGATTTGCATTCTCCCAGCTTCAATAATCTGTAAAACCAACAAGTAAAAGCAAATAAAGATGTAATTCCTATAAATTACTGTAAACCACCAGTTTCAGTACTTTAGAATAAAGTTAACCAGCAGTTAATAAAATAAATCCAGAAAATAAATCCACAGAATAATCAATATCAAATGTCAAGCTGATTTTATTGTGGTCACATTAAATCCACAGCTCAATGCAACAAGTTTGTGCCCTTTCTTTGATGTTGAAGATCATTCTGGGAAGCGCAGGAATCTGCTAGCTCTGGGCAGGTTGAGGGCAAATGTATACCACTGAACGGATGTTACCAGTCATAATCCCCCAACAGGTTTGGCTTAGTAGGTCCCTGCTTCACCTTGTAGTGGGCCAGAAGATGTTAGCATCTATTCCTATCTCCAGTCTGTCTCAACTAGTCAAATGGGCCCTGGAACCAGATGTACCATGATGTAGAAGACAAACAAAGTCAGTCACAGAAAGAAGTGGCTTCCCAAGATCGCATCCTGACTTAAGCAACAACCATGTTTCTTAGCTAACGTCAGCTAGAAGATATCTACTAATGTGAGTAGGTAACATAGTGTTAATTTCCTAACCTTAGACATTACCTTTTCACAAAAATAACCATCAGAACAAACCCTTTCCTAACCAAAACCAATTAGCTATTGAAAGCTAAGGTAACGAAAGTGGTTAAAGCTAATGTTTGAGTAGTAGTAGCAACTGACAGTAGCGATACATGATAACAGCCCTCTGACCTACTAAGACTTGATTGGTTAAGACATACTGATGATAGGAATAGATGTGAACAGCCCTGTGAGCTACTAGACAGTGCAATAGGGATCTACAAACCCATACTCTGTGAGGGTGATTCCACTCAGTGGTGTAACGGTCGCTTCAGAAGGCACTGAACAGCAGCAGCCCAGGACAAGTGATGTTGAAATGACTTCCCATCTTTTATGAATGAGATGTGCTTGTGTTATATCTTGCAAGCATGGGGATAACATTTTCCACCAATGAAGACACTGCATAATAGCATCAAAACTGATTGATTAATATTTCCTGCCAAACAGGACTGCATTCTGCAATTACACTTCTGGAATTCCACATTTGAACCACCATGCCTCAGTGAACTGCCTCCTTGGTGGAGGTCTGCGCTGTGCTGACAGAATTATTAAGTATCTAGTTTTTATTTTTTCTTATGTTTGTTCACACTGATACAGGCTTATAAAAAATAAGATTATTGTGAAAACAGTAATAGGCTAATTAGGTCACTGATGTTGTTGCACTATGAGAGAGGAATGACTTAATTTTTGCAACAATTGTTTCTTCCTGGCACAGGGCATCACACTTACAGAAAGGCTACCTAAATGATTAACTCTCAGAGTTCTCTCTCTCTCTTAGTCTCTTGATGTCATGTCATGTATGGTAGCGATTAAGAAAAGAACAAACCAGTCAAATCATTTAGTTGCACAAGCATGGAGGGAAACAGCCTGTTTTTGAATTATGTGACAAAGAGGAAACAATTCTAATTGAAAAAAATGGGCCCCAGTACTGAACTTTGAGGACCACCATACCATAACCTGTTGACACCCACTCAATTGGACACCTGTGCCTGTGGGGTTTCTACAAACTAATACACAGAGGAAAGAGATTTTACTAGTGTTAAGGTAGAAAGGTAGGTTCAAAAGAGTTAAAAGAAAGAAAAAAAGAAAGAAAGAAAGAAAGAAAGAAAGAAACTTGAAAAATTAGTTTTCAGAACTGAAATCATGACAGACAATGGTTTTCAGTAATCAAAAAAGGCACATAAATCAATATATTTGTATTGCTTGCATACTGACAATCAAAGACATAGTAAAAGACAACAGTATTCAGGGCAGTAACACAGAAGAAGAGTTGATTAAGCTATTTCTGTTGTCATGGCTAATAAGGCCAATAGTTGGATATTTTAGACCATGCAAATGCAGTCAATGTATCCAAGGGTACTATTTTCCTTTAAGTGAAGCACAGGCTTGCTGCACATACGTTTCACAAGCATATTACTGTAATGTATCCACTGTGCTCTTTATCGTCCCATCCCAAAGGGCACCTCTCTTTGTGGCACACTTAATTTCCAGCACTGGTCAAGTTCGAAAAATCACTATCTCCTCCGGTTAATGATAAACTCTGCTGACAAGCATGACCACAATTAAGAAGCTCTTGCATCCTCACAGATAATGCCAAATAAGCACATCGTGCAAAGAGTTGCAAACGTGGGATTGGGGTATTTTCAATTTCTGATATTTTTTGGAACTGTAGGCATTCATTGGTATTCCTGACTTGCTTGCTGCTTGTGTCTTGTGGGAGGCCTGAAATTACATTGCCCTCTCTTCCAGAGTGGACTTATTGCAGAGTTACCAAGCAGCCATTTCACATGCAGCATACTGTAAGTTGCTGAAAATCAGTGGTGTTCTAAGATTCAATTTTAGACTTCGGCCTGAAAATGCCATAAAAGCCTTGTGATCCAAAAGTGCTGTGGGAGATGTAGCAGCTGCTCAGGAAAATATCTTGGCTTCTGGTGGTGAGAACTGATGTCAACTTTATCTTCCCTTGTTATTTTGACTGGAGAACTTACAGCTGAAATGTTGCTCAAAAGCTTCTCAGCATCTAGCTCAAGTTTGATCTGGATAAGACTGAGGCGCAGAGAGCAACGCAATCTGGTTAAGATTGAGGGCAGCTTGCCTGGGCCATACCCAGAACAGCAAGTACTTGGTTTGCACTTGCTGACCATAGAACTAATGGTAAGTAGTTTCTCCTTGGCCAAGACTAGCACACTTTGCATTCAAAAACCTGCTGTACTCAACTGTAAAGCACAGTCAAGTGCTTAAGTAAAGTTCATAAATGTGTTTCAAGTTTAGAAAAGGCAAGTGCAGTGTAAGTGTTAATATGGTGCCTCAGGTAGTCTCTGAAAGTCATACTGTATTCAAGCCAGACTGCTGGATGTCTCTTAAATAGTCAGTATCTAAAAAATATGCTTATTGAGTAAATATTGATTCTGAAAATGAATTTGAATGTAAGGTGCATGAGTGTGTGGAAAGAGGAAAAAGCGGCACCAGAGAGAATGAGAGAGAATGGCTGTATTGGTAGATTTGTGTGTCTGTATGAGCGGGCCACAGTAGCATTGCACCCAGCTGGCAGACAGACTATGCTGCTTTAGCTCGCGGCCAAGATTGATCTTTGTCAGAGCTGAAGAAATTCTCATTGTTTGCGAGAGAGGCAGTCCATTTATTTGAAGCCTTGCACATACTCCAGACCACAGAGGGCAGATTTAAAAGGCAACCTATAAACCCGCACAAGATTGAAATGTGTGTGTGCGAGTGTCTGTGTGTGTGAAGGATCATGTGGTCAAATGGAGAGGAAATCAGTCAGTGTGCCTTTGCATTGGAGGGTTTAACTTTTCCGAGGGAGCTGAAATGCAGAAGCGAATTCTAAATCAAAAGTGATAGAACAAGGTTTGGTGTCGGGATGAACGGAAATTGACCTATGAACTCAGGTTCAGCAGCTACGTTACATCCACACCTCAGGCTCCCAGGAGCATCAGGATGCTGTCAGTTTGCAACATTAGCTCAAGTTTGGAATTTAGAGGCCCTTTCTGTTCTATAAAAAAAATGCAGGAACTTTAATTCCAGCTAAAAGGGGTTTTGTCATTTTTGGTAGTCAGCATTATGCCAGAGGGAGGCTAAGATGAAAAAGATGAATTTCTGCTAAGTCAAGAAATCACCAGATTTTAAAAGCTCTCAAGTCAATGAAAAAACACCTCTGAGCATTTAATATCTATACTATATCCAACTGGATATTTTAAAATGATTTCATGTTTTCATAATGGATTGCCTTACTCAGGCATTGTTCCTGTCTATGAAAGAATTTTTTCATTCAAAAACAAATGGCAGCAAATGGAGGAAAACAAAGTCAAGTGTCTAGGTGTATAGAAATGACAAACAACCCAAACAATTGGCACACTCTCAGTTTCACATTTTGAACAGTTACTGCCTTTTACCTTTGTCCGCCTAAGCAAGACCAGATGTTCAGAACAAGTGTACAGGTTAAAATCACAGCTGTATTATGTTGGGCTGTGGTAACACGTGACGTGATCGTAAGACCAATATAACATGGTCATAACTGTGAAATGATGAGTAATTAGCCTATGCTATTTTAATATCATAGGCTCATAGGGGGGATGAATAATGCATTGGGGGTGTGCGCAGCAATGCAAAAATCAAAAACACCCAACGCTTATCACAGCTATCATGTCACAGTTATGACATCTTTATATCAGTCTTATGAACATGACACTGGTAAGGTGACATTAAACCTTCTTTAACTTGATTAAGATGCTTGTTTTTAACTGCTTGTTAGCTGGGGGGAAATCCAGCTCAATGGCAGGAGGCTAACAGTAACAGCATTTGGAGCATCCAGTCAGTATCCAGCACTCAGTAACAATGAGAGGAAGAGAGCACCACTACTGTCCTACAGAACAGCTGGGGGGAGTGACATAATATCACATTTTTCAAAATGGATATCCTTTTAGGCTATCCCCAGAAGTTGATGCTAAGATTTCAGAGCAAAACATTGCATTGTTGTGTTTTTACAACCATTACTATTATTCCAGCCCGGTGAACAACCTGTCAGCATGGGTCAGTGCTCAAGCCAAACTGCTCTGCTGGCAACAAGCTGGTGGCAACTGCTACTACAAAAGACTGTCAGCCTCACTGCGTGTGTGTGTGTGTGTGTGTTTGTGGTGGCTGAGTTACCAGTGATCCCAGTGGCCCAGAACGGCCCTTCTCAGCTACTGCAAAGTGTTTATTGGACACTCTGAACACCTTTCGCTTCACCTGGATGTTTGCAACCTAAATATCTCCAGCAGCTGACTGACAAGTTTGTCAGGAGGTTGTGCTTTACCTGCGGAAATGTTAGCTTGCGAATACATTTACTCATGATTGCACCATTTGTGTTGACTCAAAACATGGCAGCAGGGGTTATTTATTCCCAAAAGTAAAACTAATGAATTATCCCATTATTAGACTGAATGTTTTTTTTTTCCTCCTTAGTATTGATAACATGATGGGGAGACTTTAAATCCAACATGTAATGTATGTTTTTCAAATTCTGATGACTGTATCAATATCAATGAGAAGGGAGATTAACTACATCGAAGGTGCTCATTATTGAAATGTAATTATTAGTTACTCTGATTTCCATCTCGGCTGTGGAGATGGAAAAGCGGGGGGCTGGCAGAGGAAGGTACTGTACTGTACTGGAGCAGGCACAACGCCTCCACTCTGCCACATTCATATGGGCTCAAGTACAAGCAGGGGCGGAAAGAGAGGCAAAATCCTGCTCCAGTACCAGTTCTGTTACGTCGCTGGAACTTTACTGATGTACAAGCAGAATTACTGGTCTGTGCAAAGTACACCCAAAAATTAGAAGAAATGAGAAATTAGAAGCCTTTAAGTCAAGGCCAGGCCGGGGTGCAAGCCACATGATCGGGCCCCCACTGAAAAAAGAAAAGAAAAGAAAAAATGACAGTCCTGTGTGCAGCGATGGACACACCAGATAAACACACTATAGCATACTGTTTCATTGTCGTGTTTGGCTACATAATAAATTAAAGCTTTAAGTTACGTTTCAATTCAACCTTATTGTAAGTTGCATGCTTTACAACAAACACATGTCCGCAACTGCAGGGCTTGCCAGCATTAACTACATTTTTCACACAAATTCAAAGCATTTTGTGTTCAGCACCACGGAGAGCGACAATGACATTTTGGAAGCCACTTCAGCTTCAGAGCAGCTGTGTAGCTAACAAGTCCTTTTACAATGATAACAACTGTCACGGCAGCCCATCACTTCAAGAACAAGTACAAATTCAGTTCCACGTAGGGTAGCAGGCCTACTCACCACTATCAGAAAGGGACTCAACGCACCTTGCGCTCCGTAAACTCATCTATGCGTTGTATGTCCAGTTTCCTCGCCTGATCACTTTCAACTGACAACATAGCAAGTCCACTGAGTCTCTCCTGTCCCGTTGTGCTTGGTATTCGGCTGGTATTCCCAAATTGTTAGATCTCTCTCTCCATGCTTGGGCTTTTTTATGAGATCATGGTAGGACTGTAGTCTGGTGTCCCACAGCTCTGCACACAGAGAGGCAGCTTCCTCCATTGTTTGTTGCCGTTCGGCCAAAAGCCGCCAGATTTTTTTCTGATTCCACTATTCTCTCCTATTGGCCGCGCCGAGGTGACGTCACTGGCCGTTGCGCCCAAGTTCAAAAAAATTTCAACTTGGTTATTGGTGACATCACCAGCCTTGCGCTGTGCTCAGCTCAGCGCAAACCGGTGCGCTCTTGTGCCCCGTGATCACATACACCATGAATGGCTGCACCGGCCGAGGTCTGAGCCATGTGTGCGCTATGTGAAAGGCCCAGTGATGAATCGTCATCATGATGCTTTAATTAATGGGCCCACCTGCTGCCTGCTGCTCGACATGCCAAGAGGTGCGTTTATCCAGCTAGTTTAATTAGTGAATGAGCAAGGCAACAAACAGGTTAACTCAAACCAGTAACACTTGGATACTTTGCTCCCGTGCTTGAACATAAGGTTTAACATTCACTCATTTCTGATGTGTTGCCTACAGAGTTCAATTTGTTATAAATGTAGTTTCAACTGCAGTGAGGCAGGGCAGAGCGGGAACAATTGTAACACAGGCTTAGCTGTAACAGCACCAGTTCCACCAATCACGGATAACCTAAAGTCATGTGATCACCAATGTTACACACTCACTTCTTTCTTGATGTACAGCTTTGAAAGCAAACCTACAGGTTTTTCAGCCAAAAACCTAATTCAGAGGTAAGAAAGTATTTTATATCATTTTATCTTAATTTTTTTATGTTAGTCGTAGAATGAGATTTAAGTTTTTTAAAGGATGATCTAAATATGCATTCATGTAAGAGATGCTAAAAAATGAGTTCATAAGGATCATAACCACAACATCCTTTATCTCATGGTGCGGGCTTCTTTTCTCACATGTTCCATCTTACCCCAGCTGGTGTACAATGTACCTTGGTACTGGGGTAGGATGACACAAAGCATCTCCTTGTATGTAACAGTTCCTGAAGACTGCGATATTGTAACAGAGACAGAGAGAAGTGCTGTTTGTAGCAGACAAGAGTTAGTGGTGCTGAGGCAAAATGTGTCACAACTACAGTATGTCTGGTCTCTCCTGTAATATATGAGCACACAAAAAGTGACTCAGTCCTGGTACACAAGGGGAATTATCAAAAAGCTTTCTTATTGTGACAATGTGCTTGCCATGGGGGGCTGTGCACTGTGAGAAACAGGGGTACAATACGAGTCCATTTCTGTCCAAGCTGCAGTCTACACAAATGTACCTCCAAGGGTTAATTATTGGACCTCAAGGTCAAAAGTTACATATACGTTCCCAAGCAGTAAAAGGTGTATATATATATATATATATATATATATATATATGTGTGTGTGTGTGTGTGTGTGTGTATACTGTATATATACTGTGTCCTCTAAATTTGTACAATATCAGGAGACAGCATTTGTTAGGCACTTGTTAAGATTGAAGGTAGATTTTAACTTATAGGCTATGGTGGATTAGCCTTGAAACGAAATAAGGTTTTTTTTTTTTGTTTTTTTTCTTTTGTTTTTTTTTTTGTATAGATTTTTGGATATAAAAAATAGCTAATACAATTCTCCAGTCAGTATTGTAATTACAATACAGCTCTCTATAAGCTTCAAACCACAAGGGGACAAATAAGTTCCCAATGTCAACGGGACAAAAGCTGCACCTGAGAGGCCCCAGTGATAAGCCGCTGCACCCCTAAAGGTACAGTTCTGTGCTTTATTTTCTGAATATACTGTCTGCTTCAGCTGATTTTGCTTTCTCCACACAGTTTTGATTTTACAAAAACGCTTGTCCACAACTTCAGTAGCATTGGCACTCCGGTATTAGCTGTCTTGGGGATTAGCTGCTATGGCATGCGGGATGTTTTCCCAGCTCTCACTGAAGTCCAAATTGCTTCTCCAATCCAGAGCACAAAATAACAAGAAAATCACCCGATCTCATTTTCCTGACACTTGTGTTGGCACTAGAAAGGTCAATCGACTTAGGAAATGTTAAGAGAAGGCACACGAGGAATCAGCTGAGGAGGGAGACTGTAATTATAACAGTATTTCTTTGCAGAGTATAGACAATTTAACAGGACAGAAAATGGGTCTTGATAAAGTTATAGGGGGATATTTTTGGAAACTTGGTGTTAAGACGTCAGTTTTTAGGTTTTTGTCTGACAGTGGGTCCACAGAGCAGCTGATTTGATGGTTGACGGTTGAAGTGAAGTATCACTTAATAGTGTTTTCACTCTGCCTTTTTTTTTTTTTTTTTTTGGTCTTTGTTTTGACTGTTTCGGGGGGTATCCAGTGCGGGTCAGCTGCAGAGGATCATCTATTAAACAGTTAAAGCTGTGCTGCCTCTATCCCTCTGGCTGTACGGGGATAGTGTGCTGTCACAATGTGTATTGCTCTAGTAAAGAGTCAGACTACACCTCAAGCAAACGAGGGGAATAAAAGCCACACGTCCTTCGCTCTTTTAAACGCACACACACAAAAAAATGACAAGATCTTTACACCAGCGAGGCTTTTCACTCAGGGAGGGGTTGACCAGTACGACTCGCCTTGACAACTGTATCTGAATCAAAAGCTGGTGTGCGGCACTGACATTTCAGCAACAATAACCACACCGACTCTAGCTGCCTGAGCGAGTAAAGAAATGATTCACTGTCAAACTTCTTTCCAGCAATTTCACCGTGGCAGAAAATGGGATAGGGATACTTTAAAAAGATGGGATGGTTTATTACAGTGAGCATGACGCGCCCCTCGCGTACTAGCTGGGAGACACCTCAACACCCTGAAATCTGTGATGGCATGACTAATCATATTTAATTGGAATGCATCACAACAACAAATACGTAATTTGACTGTTTCAAATGTGAATGTTTTTTGCACAGGGGAGAAATAGGGGGAGTTGCTCAATTATGCTGCAAAAGGGATGTCTGCTGACAAAAAAAAAGCAGCAGAGTCATTGCAATCGAAAGTTTGAGGGTTTATTTTGTGTCTGTAAAGAATTGATTACACATTTATTTCACTATTTTTTGTTTTATTCTTTAAAGGCCGTTATCTGTGGTCCGCCAGCTAAGGCACACAGGGATGCTGTTAATATAGTCTTAGTGCACAGGGGGAGCTTCTGAGCCAAATAAACAACATTATGCAGTCTTTTTCTGTTTCTTGTCAATAAAATAAATGGCATTCATCATTAATCTCCGCCTTTGCCCCCATCAGGATCATCACATCACCAAATTCATTTTTACATGATATTAGAGGGAATAATGAATGTAGCATAGAGCGTCTTATGAAATTAACCCGAGTGCTACAAGTGAAATTGATTCGGAACTTACAAAAACAAAATGCATGATTAATAGAAGTCTAAACTTGCAAAGAAAGTGGGGCATGGCTGAAGAATAAAAAAAAAAAAAAACCTGAATATCACTTTTAACTAAAGGTGTGACAGCCATTGTAATTTGCACATGAGAGACCAGCAAGCTACATAATGACAGTGTCAATAGAATTTCATTAAGATGAATCTTCTTAATTCTTTTTCATAAGCTGGATTTGACCAAAAAGGGGAAGGCATCCTCAACCTTTTGGCACTTTTTATTTGATAATTTATCATCTTGTAATGAGGTGCCCTTTGTCTGCTGAGCTAAACGCTAACACGTTAATTATATGAGTTGCTGAGAAAGGCCATGCAAAAGTGTTCATTGTGAAGTAATAGGACTAATCTTGTGGTTTTTATCGTGGGACGTGATGCCACATTTATCTGAATGAGTGCTCCATTAAAGGTGGCCTATTTTACTCCTGAACTTTTTTAAACTCTTATTTTTTTAAAGCGTCAAAGTCATGTCTAAATGTTAGTGACAGCGAGGCAAGGGAACTTCTTGGAGCATATGTTTCTGCATGTTTCGTCAGGGGACACAGGAAAGGCAGCCATTTTGGCAGAGGGCTTGATAATGCTAATGAATTTGGCCCACTTCCTTTGGTCAGATTCCAGGAGGATAGAAGTGTACCTGCCGAGGCCTGAGGCTAAACTCTACACTTGTGGCAAAGTGTCCCCATCTGTCAGACCTGCTGCTCTCTCTCTCATTTATCTCAGGCATATTTTATGTATCAGTATTTAAGACTATACAGTATGGAGAGAGTAAGCAGTTATAATGCAGCGAACCTGTTCTACTTTGTAAAGAGACCATGTAAACTGCACAAACTGCAACTGAAAAAGACTACACCAAGGTTAGCGGACTGTTCTGTGAAAATAAAATCCAAATTATTGGCCAATATAAAAGGTGTTGCACGTGGTTGCACCCATAGAAACTGAATGGGTAGAACCATCGTGAGCCTTTGGTTCACAGCAAATCAGAGTATTTCCAGGCGGTTCCTGTTGCCATGGTAACAGCTGCAAACATTCAACTTTTGTCACGGCGCTGGCAGAAGAGCTTGTTTTATGTTGGCAGCAGAGCGCCAACTATACCATGACTTTCACACTGTCACCTGCAATATTTCTGTAATATCCCTGTAATATTCCTGTAGTAAGTCAGGTGTGTCTGGATAAAGGGACTGTGAATTTGTATGTAATGTTCACACTGGAAACTGTCATAATGCAGTTTTTCTTAAATTGTACAGGACCTATCAAGTCAAAAAATACGGTTAAAAATCATGTCTCCCTCAGTTTGTCCTCGTCCTGTGCAGCTTCACACTGAAACATCAAATATGAAGCAGGAGCAGCAGCTGATTTTCATTCCAAAAAAAAAAAAAAAAAAAAAATGTTGGTTTTGGGAGGACTTGAGTCTGACCTTTTTTCAATAACAACACAGCTGATTAGGATTAATTTAGCTCACATTTGATTGGCTAATATTAATGTTAGCATGAGAGAGGCTATAAATTAGCTTCCACTAAGCAGCTAACAGGCCTAACTCCGTATTACATTTTTCTAAAATTGCATAATCAAGCCAACATAACATATTTTGATAAAGGGGAAGTGAGGAAAGTAGCTATCCTGTAGCTATCTGAACAATGTTAGCTTAACAACTTAACATTTCAATGTTATTGGTATTGAACTTTGGTAGAGTTGGATTGTGTCATTATTTGGGCATGATTTATTTATTAATTTATTTTATTTTATTTTATTTTATTTTTAATTTTTGTTTTAAGTTTGTTTTAATTTTTTTTAATTTTGTTGTTAACTTTTTTTCTGAGTGCATTTAATTACAATGAACCTTTCAGTGAAAGTAGCCCACTATAAGGTAATTTCCCCCTGGCCCAAGGTTACTATGTGAGAAATATCTATGCACACTTCCTGCCGGATCTACTTTTCCATTCAAATAGGTAGTAACAAGAAAAATGCTATTTTAATACCTCAGAAAAGTGTTTCTTGAGGTGTTTTATGTTGCCATAATCCACTTTGTTCACAGTTGTTTGTGTGCTGACAGTATTTTGGGACCTGTGTTGCTGCCCTATGGGAGTGAATGGAGAGATGTGAATACAGCAGCCCTGAGGAGCACAAAGCAACTAATGAGGATATTTCAACATCATGTGAACTCATATATGCCAAGATAATTATACAGCCCAACACTATAAAGTTCAATTTTGTTTTAACACGCACCCAGTGGAGTCTGATATTAAGGTTGCTGCCTACAAATATTTCAGGTGTTAAAGTTACAGACTCAGTGTCTAAACCGTAGACCCAGCAAAGAGGCGGTGGGCCATGGCTGGAGTTAAAAAATGAAACTGCAACATTCTACTGCACTAACCGCACTACTTACATAACTATTAAAAGTATGTAATTTTACTGTTTGTCTTTTAGGTTGGAACATATCTAGATCTGTGTGTTTGGGCGCATAATCCCCTTAAAATCAGGAGAAATAGCCATATAAATAGCATTTTTGTTTATTTAAAAAAAAAAAAAAAAAAAAATCTCCCAAGGGGCCCTCTGACCATCCAAGAAGGATGATGACCTGACGTTATGCCCCAGATAGACACCATAATTATCCACGTGCCCCCAGGATATCACTGGCCCCAGTGCTCCGCGCTACCACTTAAGTATACACAGTGTTGAGTGATAGCAGGACTGCTGGCATGATCTCAAAAGTGAGAAAATGTAAATTTGTAGCTGCCCAAAAGCTCAAGGGTAAGTAATTTTAAATGAGCCAAAATGTACTCCTGAATACACGTTGGAAATGCTAAATTATTCTGGGTCAATCAATGCAACCTGAGCCACAAATGCAAGACATTTCTGCCAAAAGATATTTCATCTGAGTGAAAAAGGCAGGTTTGGACTCAGACTGAGCACTTCATACTTTGCCAAAGGGCGTGTTAATGAACAGTGGTGGGGTTACAAGTTACGTAACTTCACACGTTATGTAACAGCATGACTTTTCAGAATCACAGACGTGTAAGTGTAACGAGTTAGGGTTTAAATGGACTCATATTATTATGGTCACTGCTGTAAGTTAATGAATGTACTTGTAATGGCTGACAGACAAGCATTTTGGAGAGCTTCTGGTAATGACATGCAACTGACACTGCAGAACGCATGACTGAGGACCGGAAAGTTATTCATCCTTAAAGTAAGAGGCAATGGCATTCTTTTCTGTTAATTATTTGTGAGCGCCGAAGCCTGTTCATTAAGTTGTCAAAGCATTTGCTGCAAAATGTGTTGCCTTAAGTGTTGGTCAGTATTTAATTAATTAATGATTATATTTTTTTTATGAGCAGTCCTCAAAATAATTTAGGTTTCTGATCAACCTTTTGTTTTCCTTTACATTTTTGTAATTTTTTAAATTCAATCTTAATTAATTAATTAATTAAATTATTTATTTATTAGGGGGTGGGGGTTATTTTACTTAATTCTTTTTATTTATTTATTTATTTGTTTGTTTGTTTATTAATTGGTAGTGTTTGTGTTTTTTGTGGTTTGTTGGTTTTTGGGGGTGATATTTTGGTTATATTTGCACCATTAGAGAGAATTGTGTTTTTAATGGAACTGGGATATTATTTTTTTTCTCTTGAAGAGAGAGACAGAACTTTGTGATTTTTCTATGATTTTCAAAAGCTTACCACTTGTCAACGTAGCTCGCCAGCAGTGAAAGTGATATTAAAGTAATGCAACAAGCTACTATATACACAAAGTAATAATGTAATCAGATTACTTTTCATGTGAAGTGCTAAGTAATAAGTGGCTTCTCAGTGTTGCTGGGGACCGTACTGTTTGCTGGAGGTGAGCTGGGTGTGATTATCACAGGAGGGCTAACAGACACAGAACAGGGAGTCACAGTAACAGCAAAATGTGAGAAGGTAGTGAGAAAAGAGAGGACGGTGACCCTACACATGCAAAAACAAGGTCAACATCAGATTTTTATTTCACATTGGCTCTGTTCACTATCTGCTTTTTAACACCTGTGGCTTAATGCTACGCCAGCAAGCTCAGCTTCAGTAAACATGCTGTTTTAAGGTGGACAGCTCATCAACATGATAGACAGGTGCTGTTTCAAGACAAAGGATTGCATGTCCACCCTAAAACTTTCATACTCTTCAACAACAGCTTGGGGTTATGAATGTTGCGTTCCTGGGTCCATTTTGTTGTTTGGTATTTTTACAGATAACTATGACATCATGTTGTGCTAGCTTCCCTGTAGCTATAATGAAGTGTGATCTAAAACAGGGCTTTTCAAACTTTTTCATATTCTGAATAAAAGTTCACTTTCATTAAGAAGTGTGTGTGTGTGTGTGTCTATATATATATGCAGAGAAAGAGAGAGAGATATATAGATTTTTTTTTCACACTAGTGTGACCAATATAAAAACAGTTACAAGTACAACTCAGATGATAAACCCTTTAGAGTTGTTGTGTAATAACACTAAAACATGTTATTGAAACAAATGAGTTAGTAATGTCATTTATTGTTCAATTTATTTATTGACCATAACTTTTCCAACTCTGGAAAAAAAAAAAATACAAGTACAAAAATGAAGGGAACTTTTACCCAAATTTGCCACTTTTCTTTTTATATTCTGATCGTAATTTTCATAAAATGCTTTAATGGAAACTTATGTGCACTCATGTACTTAATAGAGCTGCCTCTTCAGTGTGTGTTTGCAGGCGCCTGCATGTGTGCATGCATGTTTGAATGTCACAGTGTGGGTGTGACATAGCTTTTACTTTCACACATTTACGACACTGCTAAGACATGGCCCATGGGTGCCATTGTGTCATAAGGTCATGGATGTGTGTGTGTGTGTGTGTGTGTGTGTGTGTGTGTGTGTGCGTGTGTTAAGTAGTAAATCTTTCCGATATCATACTGAAGCACTGACATATAGATTTAAATTCATCTTTATGTTGTTGTAATGTTTTAATGTGTACTTTAATGTTTATTATACAACACGTAGATCGGACTGAGCAATCTGATTGGTCAATCAGACATTTAGAATGTGCTCAAATGAGCATGACAGTGCTCAAATGAAAAATGCCTCATCACTGAAAATATTACTCTGCCTATATCTTATTGCCTGAGTCTGCGTGGTTTCCATGGCAACACGATACGTTTCACCGAAACATGCATCAAAAGCCGCTGTCAGCTTTGTTAGTCTGCATAATGGACCGTTTTGTTGTCAATTTATTTGGCGACCTAAGTTTGGATAAATGGCTGAACGAGGAAGATGAGACAGAACAGAAAAATATTTTTTTCCAGCGGATATTCTAGTTACAACATGATTGAGCTATCAAAGCAGTTTTGTGTTGCTATGTGTGGTATTTAATCAGTTTTGGGGAATCATGATAACTAGAAAACATGATAAGCCCAAGTTGGCTGACAAGGACTAGTTAACGTCAGATCTCATGTATTTCCACTGAAACGGAGAGAATACTAGCAAAAAACTTTGATATTTTGAGAGCGAAACGCCCACAATATGAATACATTTTGATTATACATTTTATTTTGTTAGTAATAGTTGTATAATCGCATTATTACACTCGAGGGTGTGCTTGACCGTCATTATTGTCAGTTCAGTGATGCGGCCAGGAACATGGCGCTTGCATGTAATAATGCTTAATTGTTAATGTGTACTGTCCAAATAATTGAACAAATTGTACATTGATGCTTTGGCAAGATTGTTCTTGTAATTTTTATGCCAATGAAGCAATTAAATTGAATTTAATTGAAGTGAACTGAAATTGAAATTGAACTGAAACTGAAATTGATTTAAAGTGGTGAGATTAAAGTCTCAAATCTCAAATCTCATTTTTCTTGTATTGTAACAATATCTGGTGGACTTTTGTTCTGTTTTGTTTTGCTTTGCTTTTTCCACCAGGAAATAAAATTAAAACTGATTTTTAAAAATGAAAATGACACCTTAGTTAAAAACTGGCAAAGACATACCCAAATATGAGCAAAAAGGAATGAAAAAACTGAAAATTAGTACAAAAAAGTACAAGAAATCTATATTAATAATTATTAATATAGTTATGTTGTAATACAATAGTTCTCCTTTTGCTGAGGATCTTCTGGAAGCTTTTCAAAGACCCCTGGGGCTCTCTGGATACCCTTTGAAAACCACTGGTCTCACAAACACCAAAATTAAATGATTAAATGATATGTAACATGGATGGATGGAGATTTCCTTTAAGGATTATATTATTACCATAGACAAGAGCTGCAGTTGTATTGAATTTGTGAATAATTCTCTCCAAACGCTAGAAAGCAGAGCATTGAGAATGATGTTGTGGAGTTTTTGTGAGTTTCTATGACGTTTCATTCTCTGTCAGTGTTATCAGTTCTCAACCAGAAAGTGACACACAAGAGCAGAGGCTCTGGCAGGACTTGAACTGTATTTGGCAGAAGAGTTTTATTGACCCAGCAGCATCTATCAGCAGGACAGAAACATTTAATGACATTTTTAAAGTCCAAAAAATGTTGTTGAGCTGTTTTTGTGTTGTGTTATCACAAACTGAAAGACGACATGCTGGTATTACAGAGATAGATCTAAGGATATGGCTGACAAGCACTGTAAAATCAATACTCTTGTGAATCACCATGAGCCCCTTTTACCACTATCTAGATTCCGATGACAATGCAAATGGCAACAACAGACAGTGCAGCACTTCTGGGATTCTACAGTCCCTATGAGACTGTAAAAGGACCGACACTGCAATTGACTTGACAAAACAACACTAGGGTGGACCCCTTGGGCAGTTAGGGCTGTAATTTTACTCTAACTATCTGAGCGTGTCCCAGGGAACACTTGGCACTGACTGCAGAGCAGAGAGCGAGAGACTTTCTCGAGACATAATTTTCTGAGGCATCCACAAGCTCAGTGTATTAGCTTTTCACCCCCTCGGGCAAATGCAGGGATTTTGCCCCCTCACTGTTATTAGCAAGCTTCACCACTGGTGTTTACACAGTTGTATACAGATATTTAAGTGCCTGGGGCAGTTCAGGACAGGCTGATAGGACAGGAGTAAGAGTGCAGGAGGGAAGTGTGCAAATGAGGGCAGGCACACCAGCACATAAAGAAAAGGTCCTCTAAGGACAGGCATCTGAGAGGAATGTGGAGAGTTTTTAGTGGATTGTCTCATTTGTTAACTCAGCCATCAAAGCAAAATTGAACTTTGATCGAGTGTTTGGTTGTATAGTTACCTGGGTGTTTATGCGTCCACATAGTGGTGAAATGTCCTCATTAGCTGCTCTCCTGAGCTGCTGATCCACAACACTGTATTCCTATCACTTCCATAGAAGAGCAAAACAGCTCCCGCATACTTTTAGGACATAAACAAATATGAACAAAGCAGATTATGCTAATATGAAATGCAACTTTTTTTTTTTTTTAAGAGAATCCAATCAGACAGGAGATCCAGCAGGTAGCATCTGCAGGTAATTGCATTGTAACCTTTTACCAGGAAGAAATGACCCGATTGCATCACATATAAATTGCAATTACACAAGAAATGGGTAGTGGGAGTTCTTGTTCTTTATATTGACATAATCTACTTTGTTATTTTAGGAGCTGTTTTGCTGCACTGTAGAAGTGACTGGAGAGACAGAAATACAGCATTGTAGACTAGCAGTCCAGGGGAGCGCAGAACAACTAATAAGGATATTTCATAAGGACTCATAACATCCAGGGAACTACACAACCCAACATTCTACCGAAGCTCAATTTTGCTTTAAGAGATGAGGAAACAGGCACCAAAAACATTCCCGTATCCCAAATAGACCATTGACTTTGGAGCTACATGCTAACAGTTTAGTTGGTGTTACCCATGTTAAGAGATACTTTGCTTCATGCTAATGTAAAGGGTTATGGTATATCATAAACAAGTTATTCAAATACAAGTTATTTCATGATGTAAAAGATTAATAAATTAAAAAAAACAAAAACAAAAAAAAAACATCTGGTTAAGTTTAGGGAAAGGCCCGGTATAGGCATATAAACCACTTGGTTATGGTAGCATAACATAATCTATGGAACCTTTACAACACATGAACACCACTGTCGTTTGACACAGGATTTGAATTCAGGTCACCTGGGTGAAAGTCAGTTGTTTGACCCATCCACCACCCCGCCTGCCTCTTAGCCAGGGCCATGCAGTCCATAGGGCCGGTTAGGCAAATGCGATAGGCGCCATCATGCCAGAGGGCGCCAGGGAGTGAGTTTTTTTTTTTTTTTTTTTTTTTTTTTCCCCATTAACTGTATGAGGACGAAATTTTAGGAGACAGGGCTCAGTTATTTCATGTTTCTGTACTGCTTATTCAGTGTCTTAAATAAGCCAAGCAACAGCGCCATCTAGTGCCACTTGCTGGTTTAAAGAGCTCCTTCCAGATGGAAATCTGAAAAAAGATTTCACCATTTTCTCTGGAGCTGAGATTACATCACCGCTGTCACTCGTTGTTTTGCACCCGACTGCTCTGTGCCATTGAACTCCTATGTACATGATGCACAGTTTTTCTCCCCAGATTTTACTGTGAACAGTGTCATTCAGTCTCTGTGCTTTAACTTAGTCGGAAAAGGTTCTGATGAGGTAAGTACAAAGAAAGCGAATTGCTTTTTACTAGTATCGCTGTGTAATGTAAATATTTTCCTTACTCAATCTAAAGCAAGAAGTGATTGACCAAATAAAAATGATCAAGCACTGACAGAGAGATTGGAAAGTGTGAATAAATGTTAGAAACACTGTTAAAATATTTCATTTGCTTTCATTTCGTTTGCTGTTGTGTTGGCTTCTTTTTTCGGTATTGTGCTACAACGGCACGTTAGGGCCATTGTAGGTGGGGGAAAATACAAGAAAACACTCAAAAATGTATTAGGAAAAAAAACTGAAAAATTCTGAGATTACAAAGTCACAAATTTACAGAAAAAAAAAAAAAACTTGGAAAAACAGTTTTACTTTTTATGGCAGTGTTTATTCAAAGTCTGGATGCTTATGATAATACTGTGATTTGGGGCTAAAATTACCAGGATTATTTTGTTATTATATCCAATAATGTAAAAAAAAAATCTATTTTTCTGAGTTTTTTCGTAAAATTGTGACTTCATAATCTCAGAATTTCTGTTTTTCATTATAGATTTGTGAGGTTTTTTTTTTTTTTTTTTTTTTTTGTTTAATAAATTTACGACTTTAATTCCAGAATTTCTTATGTTGTTTTCTTGTGAATTCATCACTTTATTCTCAATTTTTTTTTTCATAAATTTATGACTTTAAGCTTGAAAATTTCTTAATTTTTCTCAGAATATTATCACCGCCCCCTGTTGTAATGTTTTAATGTGTACTCTGTTTCCCCCTAAAATGGCCCCAATATGCCGTCGTATTGTTCTTTGTGCCCCTCCTTTGTTCCTGTAAGCCAGATTCGTTTCTCAGTTGCACACCTGCCCTGCTATAGCCTCAATTGTCCTGTCACTTGTTTGCCCTCTCCCAGCCAATCAGCTTCATGCATGTTCATCTGTCCACCCATGTGTTTCGGACTCCCTGATTACTTGTATTTAGGCTCAGCCTTTAGCTCACTCTTTGCCAGTTTGTCTGTTTTTGCCTCTGATTTGATCCTGCTTTTCAAGTAAAGCTTGTGAACCACTCCCCTGCCTCAGTCTGTAACTCTGCATTTTGACCCACCTGCCTGCATCAACTGCGATGCTGCTGGAGTATAACATAAGATGTTTTCTGAGGCTTGTAGTTATTACTTACTGTTCAATGGGTTTTCACATCCAGACAGTGCTGACTATAGCCTGAATATTTTGAAATTTGAATTATTTTGGTACATAAAGCAGAATAAACTCAGCGGCCAACCTGAACTATGGGTCTCTGGCTCCTCCTAATCTCAGAGTCAGTGGAGCAACACTAACACTTCAGCATTCAGCAATGGGTTTCATGCTAACCCTGTGACACTACACTGAGTCATAGCAGGCATCATTGTAACACTGTAGCAATCATGTTACCTTATGCTGCATTGTGTGACAGACATGCACTGAGGGTTGCACAAGCAGGCATCACTAACACTGATCACAGGTGGAATGCCTATATACACTATATGGACAAAAGTATCGGGCGACACCTCTTAATCATTGAATTCAGGTGTTTCATTCAGTCCCATTTCCACAGGTGTATAAAATCCAGCAGCTCGCCATGCAGTCTGCCTTTACAAACATTTGTGAGAGAATGGCTCGTTCTAAAGAGCTCACTGAACTCTGGACTGGGTTTAGTGAATGCCAGGAGAACGTTCCCTGCCTGACTGCATTGTGCCGACTGTGCAGTTTGCTGGAGGAGGGATAACGCTATGGGCTGGTTTTTCTGGGCTCGGGCTCGGCCCCTTAGTTCCAGTGAAGGGAAATCTTAATGCTTCAGCTCACCAAGACATTTTGGACCATTCTCTGCTTCCAGCTTTGTGGGACCAGTTTGGGGAAGGTCCTTTTCTGTCCCAGCATGACTGAGCCCCAGTGCACAAAGCAGCTCCATAAAGGCATGGCTGGCTGAGTTTGGTGTGGAAGAACTTGACTGGCCCACACAGAGCCCTGACCTCAACCCCATCCAACACCTTTGGGATCAACTAGAACAGACTGGACCAGAGGACCCTCTGGTCCAACATCAGTGTCTGACCTCACAAATGTTCTTCTGGATGAACGGGCAGAAATTCCCACAGACACACACACAATCTGGTAGAAAGAAGAGTGGAAGCTGTTGTAGCTGCAAAGGGGGACCAACTCCATATTAATGCCTATGGATTTAGAATGACATGCCATAGAAGCTCCTGTAGGTGTAATGTGTAGGTGGCTTTTTGTCCATACAGTGTATGTCTGAATGGTGTTTATGTCACAGTATTTCTACAATTTTTAGACGATTCAAACCTGGCGTTGTGCCTGACCTTTGTTCAACAGCTTACAGCAATCATCAGTGATCATGAATGTGTTCATCTTCTCCATGAATTCATCACACACTTGTCTCTTTTTATTATTCAATATGTCCTGCAACATGTTTGTTTGGTAGGTTCTGCAGATAAATGAAATTAAGAGATGCCAAACTGCATTCAGAAGCAAATATTAGGAGTAGCCTGTAAACACAATTTTGAACCTCAACTTTCATCTATTTTGCATGTCTAATTTTTTACACCACTGGATGTAAAATCGCTTGTGGTGTGAAGACGGGCCATACATAAATGCCAGGCAATTACCTCAGTGATTTTCAGAGTACCTCTTCCCTTTGAGCAGCCTGATGCAGATTCACCTGGAATTCTTACGTGCCTCTTATGTACATTGATACTGTATCATCCAAGCTACATAATTAATAAATAGTAAGACTGATTGAGGGCTTGCTTTTCGTGTGCATAATTTTTTCTCTTAGTTTCTGTGAAATGGAAATTGACTCACTAAACAAAGAGACTACTTTGGTATGGTCTTATTTAATATTTCAAAGCTCAATTTCACATTGCATTTTATTTTAAGCCAGTAATTTTTAGGTTGTATTACATATTAATCTCAGCAGCATATAAGAAATGCAAGTACATTGATTTTTTTGTTCCCTCTGAAACAGTGACATGTATGAAACTGTGCTGTAATTCTAAAGCATTTCAGAGAGTTGTCAAGTGAAAAGCAGAGAGCATATGAAAGAGGGGGAAACAAACATTACATGCCAATTTTGAGGCCGAGTCATTGCAGACACATGGTGCTTTACAGGTGCAGTTTGAAGTCTCAGCTTGGCGATGAAAATGGCAAGGGGAATGTATGAAAGTTAACTCTCCACTGTTGAAAGGCATTGCATCAGTGCCCAATGGCTGTTGCATACAAAGCTATCAGAAAACACAGAGGACTATATTATTCAAAACTACGTTTTGTTTAATAAAACTGTGTGGAGCAATTTGGCATTGTGCCAGCCAACATTCTCCAATAACTTCACTTTCTAAAATTGCCCACACTAGACATGAGGAACATTCACTGCCTGTGCATGTAGCCTGTTTTCAACATCATGCATAATGAATAATTTGCCTACTGCAGAGAAATGCTTCTTTTTCCCTCTTTTTTCTGATCCAAATGTTCACTATTTTCTTTGGAGACAATTCTGGACCACATTTTAATTTCACAATATCAGTGTGTGTGTGTGTGTGTGTGTGTGGGTGTGTGTGTGTGTGTGTGTATAGATATAGATAGATAGATAGATAGATAGATAGATAGATAGATAGATAGATAGATAGATAGATAGACAGATAGATAGATATCACACAGTGATAAACGTGAACCACCTAATGTTTGAAGGAAACAGTCATGCCATGTATGCTTCCCTACTGTAGTTATTTACACAGATAAACACACCATGTTGAGTTTCAGTGAGCCAGTAGCAGTATCTCAGCAGTGTAAAAATGTGTTCTTGTACAGTAGCAGCCCCAAGGCTAAATGGCAAGTAATCTTAAATTATAGCTGTACTTGCCTTGGACTCATATTACCTGGGGATGTTCAGTGATTTGCAATGATTGTGGTGATCGTCTAGCATTTGAATCCCTCATCCCTGGTCATATATATCATTTCAAGAAAATTCCGTTCTTTTAAAAATGCAACTTCTACCTTTTTCACTATCATGGAAAAGGGCCGGCATTGTTGAAATGTATACAGAAAATTTTGAATGCATTTTCATTTTGTGCTGCTAAATCATCAAGTGATCATTTTTAAAATCTTGACCTTATATTCAGAGCAATGATGGAGCTCATCCAAATTCTCCAAAATACTAGTCCCTTGCCAATAGTGCTTAAAGGAACAGTTCAGCCATTTTGAAAACTTTATTATTTCACTCCACGCCCCAGCCCTGAGTGGGCAGTGTTATCACTTTTAATATGTTTGTTTCATATGTCGAGTTCTTTTACATATAAACTGATCTTCACACTGGGCTTGTTTTTGTCTTTTTGTGTTATTGATACGGTGTGATTTCAATCATTACTTGTTTTTATTGTTGCTGTTTTTTGCGTGGGACCCTAGGAGGATTAGCAACCACTTTCTGGAGGCTAATGGGGATCCAAATAAAGAATAAAGAATATGCTAATGCACCCGCATGGAGCACTGGAGCCAAACAATCTACCGGGGACTCATGGATTATTTTAGTGTCTGTGTTCTTACCACTTAACAGCTAAGATGACCAATGGGACGACTGCCTGAAAACTCACCGCACGGCTCTGAGAGGAGAACGAATGTGGACCAAGAGAGACGTATTCCCAGACGACACAGTTTACAGGTTGGCAGTGGCGTTTTGCCTGCAGGGCCCTTAGTTAGACCTCAGCGGTAGAGAATCAATAATTCTCATCCCTCTTTTTTTCCTCTCCCTTTGGCATGAGCCGGACTGCTGAGCTATGGCCACTCTGTCCACAGGGGCCAACGGGCAAGGCAGCAGTAATGAGCAGCAGAGCCTCTCCTCTTGCTGGGCCAAATTACCCCGTAGAGGTTGATTCAGGGGAGGGGTGAGAGGAGGAAGACGCCCCCAGGCAGAATTATGCTTGTTGAACCACTCAATCACCTCACATTACCATCTTAAAACTCAGCCTTGGACTCTGGAGAGCTTGGCACAACTGCTGGGGCTTGTGGATGGTTGACAAACTGCTGTCTCTTCAATGGTTTTCCCTTTTTTTCTCTCTCTCTCCCAGGCTTCCTCTTGTTTTCTCTCCCTCTTTCTCCCTATCATTTCATTTTGACTCACACCTCTGAGGAATTCGGTACTATCACATGTTAATAACCATATAATTTCTCATCACTAGACTTCATTTGCTTTTTAACAGTGTTTTTCCTTGCGTATCAATATGTCTGTGTATGAATTTAATTAGAACAGCTTGCTTTGTTTGGCTTTCAACTCAAACAGAATATTGAGCAGGCTTTATTGTGCACTAAGATTAGGTAAATAAAAGTGGAACAGTTTATTGCTTAAAAGTGAATGCTGATGTACAGACATTGCTTCCAGGATGTCAGTAGAGGATGGCAGAGTTCTGCATTGTAATTGATATCAAATTCTACAGTGTATGACCATGTGGCATGACCAAATACTCTAGACAAAGCCTTTTTTTTCCCTAGGAGCCGTGATCTGATTAAAATATCAAGTGGATAATTCTGAGGAGAGAGCAAATCTTTAAATGACCCACTCAACGTAAAAGGCAAGCCTGAAAAGCAGAGTAAATCAGGGTCCTCATTCTTTTCAGCTAAGTCTCTGCTCTGTCAACCTCGCCATACATCTCTAAGCACAGCAGCCGTCAGCCTATAAATACAGTTTAAAATGACTGTATCGGTGTTACTGTGGTCACCCCTGCTGCTGTGTTACTGCTGTCGTTGAAAATAAGAGGAACATTAAGGTTACTAAAGGTAAAATGAAGAAAAGACTTAATGCTGAAATATAAACAACAGTTTCGCAATGTGGAGGGCAGAAAAGGCATATCTTTCCTTTTTAAGGAGATAGTTTGGATTCTTACGAATACAGTGCTATTTGCTGGTCCATACAAGTGTAATACATCCACCAAGTTTGGTTTATTCAGTCCTTCCCTACTCTAAGAATGAGAGCTTCACCGAGAGTGCACTTCTATAAAATAAATGAAATAGATAGAGACCGGAAAACCGCACAATGTGTGAGTAGCAATACAAAGCCAAAAAAAAATATTTTTATGGAAGCAAGGCTCAAAGTGAGATCAAAACAAACGTGTGTTGTTGTACATCCTTAAAAAAAAAAAAAAAAAAAAAAAAAAAAAAAAGTTTCAACTTTGTGTAGCCGGAGTGACAACTGTAAATATGACACTATCACACCTGTTTGGCCCACTGTCTTGATGAAAGCGGCCAACATGTTAAATGTACCAGGCCCATCATTCCAGGGAAAAGTCCAAATTATCAGGATGCCATTGATGTATTTACTGTTGACTAATGCCATTTATCCTGTGCAGTTAAAAAAAAAAAAAAAAACATCTGGTTGAGCAGTGCAAATTATTCCACTCTGTTACACTCACCATTATGAACCAAGTAATTGAAAATATTGAAACACTGGAAATGGACATCATCTTTGTTCAAACATTTGATTTGGTGTGAAAGGCAAAATGTGTCAAATTTACTCACAGCTTACATGTACTGCAGAGCAAATTCCCAGACATTTAGATTACCAAAGCCTGCTTATACAAAAATAGAACCGGCATAGAACCGAGGCATTTACGGCATGCAAACTCCTAGTCATGATTTCTAAAAAGCCGTTTGTTTTCCATGGAGATCCGGTATACTGCTGCTATAGCTCTGCAGTCCTTGAGCTAACCTTTGCTATAAATTAGAAAGAGTTGTGTTTTCAAGCTTTATCTTGCTTAATAGTGTGTGAGCCACCGTGGTGGTGTCCAATCTTCTGTGCTGCTGGAGTGGCACTAGTGAGGGCTTTGGTGAATGAGAATCGTTCCGTCGGTTTCACATACCCATAAAATGAGCATGGTACATACCTAGACAAATGGGATTACTTTACACATCATAACACAAAATAATAAAAAGCTCTCTGGATAATCACCACTGTGTTACAGCCTGTTGTAATTTAAATCAGTAGTGGGTCCCAGTACAGCAGGATTCAGATATGGGTTGACATAAGCAACATCTGTGACTTATAGTGGGTGTCAGTTTAGCCACTGCAGCACATCGGAAAGAACCCTGAGAGAACAGCATCCAATGTGGTAGCAACAGAAAATCACTACAAATGCATGACCATTCAATTCGACTGGTACCACGCCATTGAATGGATGTTATAATCACCCCCGCAGAGTATGGGTTAGTGGGTCCCTACTGCACCGTCTAAGAGGTCAGAGGGCTGTTATTATTCCTCATTCAAATGTTAGCTTTAGCCACATTTGTTAGCTTTCGTTAGCTTAGCTTTGGTTAGCTACTTGGTATACACTGCAAAAACTCAAAATCTTACCAAGATTATTTGTCTTATTTCAAGTCAAAAATGTCTTATTCCTCGTAATAATATCTCATTACACTTAAAATAAGACATGATCACCTCAGAAGTAACTTGTTTTTAGACAACTGTCTCTTGTTTCAAGTGAAAATTTGCTTGAAACAAGTGAAAATTTGCTTGTTTCATTGGCAAAATTTGTTTCTTGTTTCTAGCTAATTTTCACTTATTTCAAGTGAATTTTCAGTTTTTCCACTGGCAAATTTTGCTAATGAAACAAGCAAATTTTGTCTAAATTTTGTCTAAAAACAATTTACTTCTGAGGTGATCATTGGTCATGGTTAAGGTTAGTGAACTTAACATTTTCTAACATTGCGCTCTAACATTGCTAGCTAATGTTAGCTTGCTAAAAAGTTCTTGATTTGATCCCAGGTCTTGAAAGTGAAGGTCCATTTGATTGACCCATCCGCCACACCAGCCACCTCCTTATGCAACCAGCTTAGTTAGTGTTTGTACACAGTACGTCTGCCTCCATGGCTCCTGTTTGACCGGCTGAGACAGACTGAGGATAGGAACAGATGATAACAGCCGTCTTCTGACCTCCTAGGTGCAGAAGGAACCTACTCACCCATACCTGTAGGAGTGATTATGACTGATAATGACCATTAAATGATGTGATAACTGTCAATCAACATGGCAACCGTGAAATGTGCCAAATAATTTCACTAACCTGCACTTCTTTACGGGAAGATCATTTATATTATCATGTAGGAGCCCCACTGATTCTGGCTCACCATTCCGCCTAAAATAAAATGTTTTATTGCCAAGATAACTCCACAACAACACAATCTAGAGCTGTAAAACACTGAATAATGAATATTGGTAGTTATTTATTTATTTTTATTTTCACCCAGTGTTTTTTCTTGGAAATTGTGACTGGTCTGGACTGACTACAAATGCATATGAAATAAAGTTAGTAATTAATTGAAAGTAATAAAGTAAAGTAATACATAAAAACCTGTCTGAGTGTTTGAACATGTTCAGTTCATTAAATTCTTTCATTAAATACAACTTATGCTGAAAAAATCTAGGATACTGGTCTGATGAAAGATGATGCTTCTTAATGTTTTGCCTGGATCCTATTAACGGTATGGCAATGCTTTCAGTGTATTAGAGCGCCTTTACAGGTGAAAGGACATTTGAAAGTAAAAGTGATAAACTCAGTGTTGAAAAATGTTCCTGGCAAGCTCTCATACATCTCTATCGCCTTCCCCCTCTTTACAAGATACAGTAAATGCCTCTTAATAGTCTTATCCCAAGTTGCAGCGGAAAAGGTCAGGAGTAAAATTCCGCCTGACACTCGAGGTTTTGTGGGGTAATTTAAAGACATGTCAAAGAAGACCTTTTGCCTGGTGAAAGAAACGTTCCATATTTATGATGCCTCTTTTTGAAGGGTATTAGAGGAATAAGTGAGCGGGTGCTCTCTGGGTTGTAAAAAAAAAAAAAAAAAAAAAAAGGACGTGCTTACCTCAGTGGCTCAGGAGAATCTAGGGATCACAATACCAAGAGGATCCTAAATCTCAGACTGAGCAGAGGAACTCAATTTGCGGAGACAGGCTGATAAGACATGAAAGACGTGGATAAAAGGTGCGCTGCCAAAAACAGGACTAAGACTCAATCGATAGGGCCCCTCTTGCCCCCCACTTTAAGAGCAAAAATCCACCATGAAGTAGGATTCCTTCATGTTATTCCTTGGATCTCAAAGAGTTCAAACAAATTGTAAAAACGAACTCACTCCCCATAGCTTGAAATCAGAGAACCAAGACCAGACCCTAATCTGCAATGTCAATAAGAGACAAAGACTGCATGGGGCTCCTCGGCTGTTGATGGATTTGCCATTGACTCTGCAGACTTAAAGAATGTTTGAGCTTTGACACCCCATTGAGCTCTTTTATAGAGCTAATAGCTCTGATGAGGCAGAAAATGTGCCACATCTCTGGAAAACTCACTGTTGTCTGTTGCAGATTCCCTATTCATCTATCACTGAAACAACTCCTGGCTTTGGTTTTTGAAGAAACGACAGATTTTAGTTGTCATACTTTTGATTCTAGATTTCAGGGAGACTGGTTCTTGTTCTCAAAGTTTAGCTAACCCAGCAAAGACCGCAGACCAAAAGAACAGAAATGTAAATTCTGTTTTTTTCAGGCTTGGTTTTCTCAAGTTGTCACACTGTTATTACACTGTATGCAGAATTAAACACTGCTGTTTGTCCATTATTTGGATGCAGATTAAGTCACAGTGTTCTTCAAGAAGTTCTTATCTCAGGCCAAGTCCACATTAACCTGTAGAAATGTGAAATTCATTTTTATTCATTCCTTTCCATCCACATTAAAATGACATTTTTGTCCTGCAAAAGCAGAGCTTCTCAAAAACGTTATCCCGAGTGGATGAATTTCAAAACACCAGTTTCGCATTGAAGTGTAGCTGTGAAGTGAAGCAGGGGAAAGGAGGGTTTCGTGATGTATGATGTATCATGTATGACATGTCATGTGATACTGAAAGGGAACCAAAATAATCAACATGGTGGGTGAAGTAATACAAGTATTGTTCTGCATATGCCTACTAAAAAATTTAAGTATTTTTGGTGTGGGTAGCCAACTTTTCAAAAACTTACAAGTGTGGACACAGATTTCATCTGGATAAGTCTGGACTGTCATCTTGACTGAATGAATTGTTTCAGTTTGGTCCCTCATAGCTCATAGATGATTCATTGATGCTTGCCTCTGAAGAATTACTTTTTTATTTAGTTAGTTAGTTATTTTGGAGGCTGCTATCGGGAATTTAGCACATTTACCATACCAGGTGGGAGCTGCAGAAGAGGTGGTGAAGAGGTTTAGCATCGTTGGTGAGTCCAGCTTTCTCTGGAGGGAACGTTCGCTCGCTGCTGTTCAAAAGATACTTTTGGATCTCACTCTCAAGCTTTGATTTGTCACATCCTGTATGTAGGAGATTTTCCACCCATGACTGTACTGACACCAAGAATTCCTACCATCACTTCCTGAAAAAGTCTACATTTGCCATATTTATGGCTCAAAAAGCCTGGCAAATAAAAATAAAAGTGCCGACTGGAGATAGAATGGTTCCTCTGAGTGATGCCAAAAGAAAACCTTTTTCTTGTTCCACAAAGAACCTTTCAGATCATGGCGGGGGATGGTGAACTGGTGAACCATTTCTTTAAATGGTTCAAAGCTACCAGAGTCATAAACAGTTATTTGAGGAATCCCCAAAGGTGCTTCTTCAAATATCCATCAAAAAAGTTCTCTGAGAAACTGGAAATGAATGTCAAAGAATGTTTATACCCCAAAAAAGCTCTTCAAAATACCTTTTTTCAAAATAGCTCTTGGTTGATAAAGTTGGTTCAATGAAGAATCCTAGTCAGATGTTCTTCTGTGTGCACTTTGTCCAATTTAGTTAAACATTTTACAAGTTTTTGAATTCCCACTTAAGACACCTAGGAAACCGGCTGTTGTTGTCTAATGCACTGAATTTGGAAGCAATTCACATATGAATACAGCGATGCCTTTGCTTTAGCGTAATTCTCTAAATGAAAATAAGGACTTGGAATACAAAGACCAGCCTTGTGACTAAAGTTATAGAATGAAAACTCTGTTTTATTCTTCTCTCATTATTTTGATGCTTAGAGACTCTCTAATGTTTTTTGACAACCAGTTCCCAGTTGATGCCAAACAAGGCTAATATTATGTTTAAACTCTGCTGTTGGCAAGGGATCTCGGAGATTCTGCAGCATTTGGCAGTGCCACTCGCTATACTCCCCCTCCCGAGTGATGGAAACATCCTGGCAACCCTCAAGCTCCGCTGCAGCACTGCTGACCCTTCTGCAAATGCTGCTTTTTGTTGTGAAGATGTGCAGTCCAAACACCTGATGGTTGCCAATCCACTTCCTGTGCCTTCTCTTTGCACATTTGAATGGAAGCCGATTTGATTTGTGCTCACTGCCTTATTCCAGCCCTTATTTTTAGATACAATTTTCCTGTACTCAATCTCCAGAGCGCAACTGCCCACATATTGATTGACTGTTCAGTGAGCCATGGGGGAGTTGCATCAGGTAGAAATAAACTTGAGTTATGAAAAGATATTTGAAATGCGGCTGTGCATAATCAGTAGTCACAGGGCGGTAGGTAGATGGTAGATGTCTCGCAGGTGGTCTACAAGGTTCAGTCCAAATGGCCTCCCGAGCCTAAACATGATCAGATCAGAATCTGCAAAGTCTTGTTTACTTGTTTCTTGTTTACAGAGGAGCTGTTGCTCAATCAAATGAAGTGGATGATATTGATGGGTGAAATTTGAAACTCAGTCTCGTGATGCTGCAATGTTCTGCCATTTTCAGGTGAGCTTAAAAGATAAACTCCCACCAAAGCACACAAAGCAGTGAACAAACCACATGAAACCGCACGAAAATGCATGTAAACCTTATGTGCAGCTATCACATTCTGACAGTGCTCACATCAACTGCTCAAGCCATAGATTTTTAAGGAAAGAAAATATATTCCATCCAATAAATCTCTATGGGATACAAGGGGAACCATGCTGCAGTTATGGATTTGGCCTCAGAATGCTAAATGGGTCATATGATCTGGCTCTGTTCCCATCAACACCTCCGCAGGGAAAACATATTGATTGGCTGAAAGTAAGGGAGCACCTCACAGCAGACACAGGCCCTGGTTGAGGAGCTATTTATCTATTGTTATTCAATGAAAGGGGCTGCACCTCCATTTGGTGTTCAGTGACCCTAAAGAAGTCCCACTCCCTCTGTGTCCATCCTGAAATGGTGAGGCAGACTGTTCTTTCTTGAATATTATAAAACACAGTCCAGATAATTAACTGTTTTATGAAACATAATGTCTCCCAACTGGCTAGTGAAAGCTCCTTTTCCTTCTGCAGTTTAATTTTCTTCGGATGGACCCAAAATGGAGTGGTTCAGCAGGAAACTGACTGCAATAGCTACATTGGTACATATATTTGAAATGATATACCTCGGTATGGATTTTGTACTTGTGGTTTGATTTGGTTTGATGACATATAAACTCAAATGTACCAGTGTAGGATCTACAGTACATGACACTAGCTAAATTACCCTAATACTGGCTGTCCCCAATGTGCTCCAAAGTCACTTCACTCTTAAACATAACATTTTTACGTTTGTATTTCCAAGTTAGTTTCAATGCCAGTGTTTTTGTATTAAAAAAAAAAAAAAAAAAAAAAAAACTGACATAGATTCTGCACAGATAATGGAGGCAACAATGAGACTGGAAGGACACTTGGCACAGGATGTCCTCTTCTCAGGATATTTTTATAGTCATTCCTATGACTTTCCCTTGAGCTGCATGGCCTCAAATCAAAGGTTGGATCAAGAGTTTGGGAGTTTTAAACCAAAAGCAGCATATCCCATAAAAAGGGTCTGAGTGAGACACTAAGACATTCATTTAACTCGCCTTTCGATCTCTATACGCGGTTAATAATACACAGTCCTTGTTAGGTTTTGATGATGTTTCCTCTGTAATAATCTTGCCAACATGTTGGCAAGTGCCCAGCCACTAAAGAGATAATCTGCATTATTTTTGTTTTCGTCAGTCTTGTCTTGGTCTTTGTTGCTTAGCGCTCATTGCTGTTGTGTTTGTGCACTGCACTGCCCAGAGATCACCTGTCAATCAAACAGTGTTTGATTCCATTTGAGTTTCTTTTTATCAGCAGTAACTGTCATAATTATACAGCTCTTTTTGCTCATACAAGTCCCCGGTTCTTCTCCTGTGTAATCCAAACAAACTGTAAATGTAAAACCCATCCCTTCCTGTGAGAGTTCCCTGGGACAAAGACACCACACACTGGGTGTTTGAAAAAAGCAAATCTGAGGGATTCCTAGTCGCTCCACTGGTTAATGTACACACTATAGATCTGGGTTCAAACCTGGCTTATTTTGTTGGACATCATCCCCCTCCGCTCTCCTGTTTCTCACTGTGGACAATCAAATGAAGAATATCATTAAAAAAAAAAAAAAAAAAAAAATACAGAAAATGTCAAAGCTTTCATGAACCGGATGTAGGCTGAATCCCTGTTGTGTTTTGTCAACTGGCAAAAGAGACAAAATTGACATTTATTTGGAAATGTCACAGATTATTACTTTAAGTCAAATGACACTGTAACTGTCTTTATTTAAGTGGAAGAGTGAAGTTGTTTTGTTTCTCGGTAATTGACAAGAGCGAGACAGTTCCTGTACTCTGTACTCTGAATGGAAATACATTCATTTTCACATCATTACAGTAAAAACTGAGGATGTATCAGCCCTGATTATTAGTAAATGTTAATTCTGTCTTATATGGTGAATCTGTCAGTTCTTGAAAATACTATTAATTTTGTGCTATCACAGTATCTCATTGGTGGGCTTAGTTCATGAGGTTCATTTATGTTCATTTATGAGTTTTATTTATGTATTTATGTGGAATGCTGTTAGCCCACATATTAATACAGTTTAAGTTCTTGAATGGTGCTAATATTAGGCACACGGTTGTGTTCTGAACCTCTTGAAATATGGATTTTAAAATAAATGAACATTACCAGGACACGTTGGAATAGTATTCTTTTCTAAGGAATTCAGTAGGACTGGTGCAGTGTAGTCCCACCAGTAATATCATGGCATGTTTTTTAATCTTTTGAAATGTCTCAGCAGCATAGCTCAAGGGGGAAGAGACCCTCCACCCCCTTTCCTCAACCTCACATATGAAGTGTGCTAGAATGCATGAATGACAAGTGGTGGCTTGACTCCTAAACTCAGGCTGTTTGGCTTTGAGAAGCGGAAATGCTGTTTATGCATTGTTAACACCCCCCAAATGCTCCATAGGCTGTTCACAAACCACTCATTACAAATGTACATTTCGCCCGCAGGTTTAGGAGGAAAATAGCACATTTTTGCTACGGCTGTTCCCCATTTTATTGCTTGTAGATGTTTGTGTGAGCTGCTTCTCTCCAGCATCTGAGAAAGAGAGATTTTTTGATTCCAGTAACATCCTTTCCCCCTCTGCTTTTTTTCTGCTGCAATGCAACGCCTGAGGGTCTGGTAAAAGAACACGTTGAAAAGTAGTTTTGCTCTATCACTCTCGCTCTTCTTTCTTCTCGCAGTCTCTGTGTGCAGACACACCGAGGGAAAAATAAAAGGAGCTGCCAAACCTGAGGATGTAAAAGACACATTCGAGGGAGACGCCGGCGACTCCGAGTGCAAACATCTGATTTGCAGCTTGACGTGTTTCGAACCGCACTCTGATCAAGTGCTATTGATTTAGTCATGAATGAAGTGGAATCAATGGCTGGAGACCTTCAGCAGGACTCAATGTTAATAAATGTGTTTGAGCTGTGGGCGGCCGAGGTTCAGCCCTGTTCTGGTCATTTCCTCCCTCCTTCACTCTTTGTGTTCCTGCTCTCGCTCTGCACAGCCCGCTTTACCCTTGCTCCAATGTATGAGTGTGCGTAGGAGGAGGAAAAAAGAACGGCTGTGGGTGTTTACAATGTCACAGTGTGGGCGCTCTCGCCTTAACCCATAGGACAGAGAGAGGAAGAAATTATTTTAAAAAATAAATAAATAAAGCAATAAACAACTAGAATCAGGACAGACTATAAAGTTATCACCAGACAATTTATTGCTTGTTCACACTGCAAGCATCTTCGGTTATGTTCCATTCTGATAGTGATATTGCCTTTCACCACTTTAATCATTTAACATAGCTAGAAGCACTAATTAGCTCATATAAATCAAAAATAAACAGAAAAAATCTGCAAAATACTTTAAGATCGAACCATCTACACCAACAATGGATGCAACTGCTCTTCAAGTATTACTGTGTTGTCCTTCAAACTACAGCTGTGGTGAGATGAGGAGATTTGAATAGATGGAATAAGGTCTCCAACACTTTGCACATGCCAGACAGAAATACTGCTCAGGAAGGGAAACCACACATGTGGGGAAGCAAAGAAGTGTGGAAATGTCGACGGCAGATGACTGCAAAATCTGCATCTCGGTAACTGTTGTCGTCAGCTGAGTTTTCACTCAGCTCATTAGGAAATTAGTGGACAGTGGTGGGGGTTATATTCTGAAACAAAACACTGAGATATTCTCTGAGATTAAAGTGGAAAATTTCCGAGAAAAAACTCACAAATTTATGAGAAAAAAATTTGAAAAAAAAAAAAAAAAAAATTCCTCATAAATTTACAACTTAAATCTCAGAAATTCTGAGTTTTTTCTCAGAATATTACCCTACCTCTGCAGGCTTTGTAATTTCCTTTCTCCCTACAGTGGTACTATACACACTGCTACTGACATGACAGAGTTTTTAAAAAAAAAAAAAAAAATTCCTGCCCTGTCCCAGTCAGGGGGGAGAATGACCCCCGTCCTGTTCCCATGTTTTTAGGAGGGTGGATGCAGTACTTTTAATCTGAAGCTCTCATCATCCCTTTCCTAGATTATTGTGTGCTCTACTACAAAGTTTTTTTTTATTCACACCATTTGGCCGGTAGGTTGTGCCACGTCTTTATGCAAGGAATGGCCATCAACTCACACACATCACATGCACATCAGCTGACCCCAGTGAAACAGCAAGCAGCCACCAGAGCAGATAGGAGACAATAAAAAAAAATAATAAAAAAGATTAAAAAAAAAAGATAACTGATGAATGAATTCACAATAGTGAAATTGACTCCCATCCTGCACAAATCCCACAGGATTCCCCAAAAATTTTAACCACCAAAATGTCCAAGGGCCCGAGTTTTCTAAGCAGACATTGTGGTGGCAGGACTTTAGGCCTAATTAGCCAATTATTGTTTACTGTTGTTTATTTTCACTTTCTTACAAAATGTATGGTATTTTCAATAGCCTCTATTAGTGTGAACTAAAAAAAAAAAAAAAAAAAACAACAACATGGGAAATCCATAATAATAACTAGATACTTGAAAATGCTCTCAGAGTGCAGGAGGTCACTGTGGAATGATGGAAATATAATTGCAGAAAACAGTCATGACTGGCAGGACAAATGAATCAACTTGAACTGTTTTTGAAGTGATTAGTGATTAGTGTCTTGATCGGTGAGAAACACTGTCCCCATGCTTGCATGAAGATACAGCACAAGAAACATTCCTGCATCAGGTTGTGTTTATACTTGCAAGTAACTAATAATAAGCTCAGAACATCTTTAGAACCCGCGGGATGAATGCACATCTGGAGCCAGTAAATCATTCCTGATACATTTATTTCGATCTCAGTTGTTTTTGGTGTTGTTTCCTTAGAGATAAAAGGGAGAAAAAAGTTAGATATCCTAATACTTGAACACATTTTTTCTTCCTCACATTTTCTGAATTCATTAATGCTCTGCAGGCTGGATGGGAAAGTTGGGAGGGCTGGATGTGGCCTGTGGGCCTTCAAAGTCACTATATTAGATAAAGATTTAAAGTTTGTTTCATATTTTGTAATCCATATCCAAGTAACCAATTAACTGTTGGTAGCATCTGCAAATAAATCCATGTTAATATTCCATGCTGTTTCCCACACTTCCTATTCTATCCACGTAGCGTGATTGTTGAAATGTGTTTGTGTGTGTCCATATATCTCCACAATTGTTGATATTCGAGCTTACTGCTTTTATTGTGTCGTTATTTTATGATTTTATATTCTGTATGCTCTCACTTCTGCTGCTGCAAGATTGTAATATCCCCACAGGGAAAAATAAACCTTCATTTTAACACAGAGTTCAATGAAATGTCTCTAACTAAAGCAATGATGCTGTCTTCATTATATCTTCCCCTTACCTGCTGATAAGCCTGTTCTTCAGCCTGCAGCTGTAAAACTTCAGCTCTCATAGCATGGAGAATTTCTACCCATGAAAGCACTCAGCCTCTAAATTTCCAGGCAAAAAATCCCAGGCTTTTATCCATAACTTGGCCTTATCTGTGCTCTCGTCCGTCCTGGCACCATGTAGAGCTCTGCAATGTACACGTGGTCAAAGGGCTCAAGCAAACCAAACTTTAAAGAGTAGTTCCACGTATTTTCAAGCTGGGCCCTCATTTTCTTACTTTTTGCCATCATGTTGACCACTTGTGTTGAAAATATCATCATTTACTTCAGTGTAGAGCCTTCATGCCTTCAGGCTGCTGGAAGAGTTGCTGCCCAACACACACAAATGGGGCCCATGTGATAATTATCCTTTAAAGAGTGACGTAAAATAATACAAAAAAATCCTCATCCCCAGCAGTTGATGATTTGGACTCTACTGTATTTTCTACACTGATGAGTCTTGTTTCGTATCAGTGCCAACATTTCTCAAACACAGTCATTTCCACAAAGCCAGTCTCCTATTCATCATGTATGGGATTGTTCCAAAATGTGTAGGTTAAAGGCACAGTCCACCCCTTTTGAAAAATTAGATTTTTTTTTCATCGCCACTCTAGCTGTTCTGTAGGTGTTATCTTCCTCTCATAGTTACTGAGTGCTGGATACTGGCTGGATGCTCCAAATGCTAACTGTTAGCTGCTTTATAGTCAACCTGAGGCCTGTATCATGAAGCAAGCTCAGTTTTCCCTGGATTGCTCATACCTATCCAGCTACACTAATCGAGATCATGGTGATCAGGGATAACTGGTATCAACTCGCTCACTCGATCCAGGTTTGCCTCATCAAGAGCTGTGAGCGCATACGTATGAGGGGCGGGTTCCGAGGCTGCAGACCAATCACAAACATGAGCGACAACGAAAAACGCACAGAGTAATAATTCACAGCGGAGGAGCAGCGTGTTATACTGGAAAAGTATGAGGAGGAAAAACAACATTTACACACTAAATCGAACACTGTGGCTGTCGCGAAGAGAGGGCAGAATGCTTGGCAATGTATTGCCGACTGCATAAATGCGCAAGTTACACATCAGTGGCTCAAGTCCACATCTGACGCTGAAACCTATGAACTCACTGCACTGCACAGATGACACGCAGCACATCTAGCACATCTTTTTTTAGGTCTACCACTTGACTTTTTTGTTCCATAACCCTCAGGATCTTTTAAGAAGTTTAAAATGACTGTCTTACTGCGTCCAACCTCAGCAGCAATGGCACACTGCGAGAGGCCTTGCTTATGCAGCTCAACAATCCAACCACATTCAAAGAGAGAAAGCTTTTTTGCCTTTGCCATCAGGAGGTCATGACAGTGTGGATACCTGACAGAAAATGACACTGAACCCACATTTTTGCCAAGATTTGGACTTTTAAACGCAGTGGTCTTAAACTTTTGATCAGCTGATGAACAGCCTATTTCAGTTTAATGGTTGTTTGCAATAAATTGCTTACTCAGTTTTTTTTTTGTCTCACTCCCATTTCTTCTTTTTGCATTTTGAAGCTCTTACTTACTTAGGAGGTTTTGAGGTCCAACAGTGCAAAATGTAAATTCTTGCAATTTCTCAACTGGTCTTAAGATTTTGATCAGGAGTGCATAGTTGAATTCCTCCAGGTGTGACCCATCAGGGGTTAAAAGGACGTTTGAGCAAGTAAAAATTAAACACAAGAACATCATTGCATTTGGTAAGTTTGCCTTTTTATTACAGCCTGCTACACAGGCTATAATAAAACAAAGTGCACACCAAAATTCAATCACGTCAGCACATCAAGTTGATAGCCTGAATAAAATCATATACTAAGCTGTGTTAGAACTCAGCAGGAACAAAAGGCAAATATAAAGGCCTACTCGCCCTCTTGAATGAAGGGCACAAATGATCCTTTTTCACATTTGCATCAGCAAGCTGTCAATTAGGCCCATTCTCTCACCCAGGAATAATTTGGCCCCCAAAAATATTTAGAGCTAATGAATTGTCCCATTTTAAATGTCCCTAAAATGATGTGAAATGCCTCTAAAAATACTTTTAATTATCAAATTTCCTTTAATGATCTCTGATTTCTGTTTTCCTCTCCTACAGAGTGTCAGCTCTGTATATCAGGCAGCTTTTAGCCAGGCTGAAGCTGCTTCACATCAGTATTACATCCTCTCTCTCATACAGATAGTTGGCTGACAGCTGATTGGCCAGGGGGCGGTGCTTTATGTAGGATTTAATCCTATCCTGAAAGCTAGCCTGTCCCGGAGCAGGCTAGCTTTCAGGAAGAGGTTCAGGATAGGTTTCCTATCCGGATCAGAGGTGAACCAGCTTTGTGATACAGAAAATCCGGAGTTGAGCCTGAAGTTATCTCACTAACGCCTTAATCCCGCTTCGTGATACAGGCCCCTGCACTTCAGTTTGTGTTTGATCCATCAGCTGACAGTGCAGCTGCGCTGGGCAGAGTCAGGTGAGATATTTTCTCTGCTGGAAAATTGACGGTTTGGCCGGTGACGGGGGTGTTGGGCTGGACAAGACAGAGGACGTCAGGTTAGTAGGTGGTCCTTAAGTGCATTTTTTTTTTCAAAATGGGTGAACTATCCCTTTTACAGGTAATACATGTATGATTTAATTATGAATAAATAATTTCCATATTAATTCCAGTTTTTCCATAGATGACCTTTAATATTTTCTCTGTTTAGTGGCTTCCAACATTTAGAGGTGGTAGTGAGGGATAAAATAAAATCTCAGTGATTGCTATGAGGAGACTACAGCTCAGTTTAAGAATTCTCATATTTTATTTTATGTCCTTGGATATTCAGGTGGCATTTATTGAAGCTAAGCAACTCCTGACAAACTAGAAACTGAAGGAATAAATCCAATCTGTGATGTAATACAGCCTTGGCGCTGCTCCAATGACACTGAATGGAGGACAGACTTCATGGATTCAGTGAGGTATTTTTGAATATTCACCACCGCCTGAACTTCATATCAAAGTGTTGCCGGCCTGCTATCAGTTCCAAACCAGAAAATGTGGCATTTTTGCAAGAATTTCATTCTGTCCCCAAGGATAAACAGTGTCTGGCAGTAGGAGAATGCTCAGTAATATGACCGAGCTACCCTGAGTATGGAAATGATTTAACCAAGGTGTTGCATGCATCATTTTCACATCAATAAATCATTACTGCATTAATTCTAAGACATTAGTAAAAGTACCATGAACAAAACTGAACACTGCCGAGAAGACTGGCAGCCTCTGCCAGCCTCTAAACCTCATTTCACCTTGTGTGCCTCTTGGTCGGATTTGGTGGGGAATGTGCTGGATTGCTTCAGAGCACAGAACAGTAGGCAGTTTTACTTTATAAGTCTTATTTTTAACCCTTTTGTATATGAGTCATTTCCTCCTCAAATAAAAGTTTGGTGAAACTGATCTTTTACAATACAGACAGTATCATGTGTGAATGTAAGCTTGTATCACAGGCATTGTATTACAGGCATGTTTTATATGGCAAAATAAGAAGAAATCATGTTCTGACATTAATCACAGAATTTTGATATTGTGACTTTTTTTCCCCTCAAAATTCTGAGATTAAAGTCGGAAATCTGCCTCTTTTCTCAGACTTGTGACTTTTTGTTCAGACTTAATCTCACAACTCAGACTTAATCTCGCAGTTCGTACTTTAATGTTAGAATTAGACTTTCAAAAAAAACAAAAAAAAAAACAAACATGTCTTTGAATGTAATCAACAAATTTATTCCATATTCCCCATTATCGTACCTGCATAGTTCAAACTTGATGTTAGTTAGACTATCTTCTTCTGGCTCTTCAAAATGCAAAGAAATCTGGGGCAGGCAAAAACAACAGAGTTCACAGAGTTTAAAAATCCAGCGACATACCCTTTTAATGATGAAATAACGTGCCAAGAGTTATGTTTGTGAGCACTACTGCCTTAATTTATACTTATTTATCCCTCCTGTCATAAATGGGAATACCACATCATCTTCCTTAAGATCTATTTGACAGCAGTCCATTGTTGTTATTGTGTGCGCCATTTTTCCTCTGCCAGTCTTCATTCTTATCAAGCCAAAAGTCTGCCTTTGAAGGGGCTGCAGGGGAAAACAAAGAACACTTCAAGCCTTCAAGTGAAATCTCTTATTCAAGCCATGCTCAAAAACATCCATTACAGACATTTCATCTATAATCACCAAGTCAAGTGTATGAGATATTACCCCCTCTAAAACTGTTGGAAGCTGAGGGCGGACATGAGCTCTGCATCAAATTGAGTTTTCGAAATGATTTTTACAAAAAACGCTGTCCATGTAGTCGACATGAACCTTGGTAATCATAATGTCAAGTCCGACTTTGTTCCAGTTAAATATAGCAGATGTCTCCGCCTGTGCAGTTATTTAGTAAGGTAGAGCGCTCCAACTTCCCCGACACATTTTGGCAGACAAGTGAAGCCCAGACGTACTGTATCTGTCAAGGCATTATCCCAAAGAGCTGACGCCACACTATTGTTCCCGATTGTGTGTCAAGATGCAGTTTTTGCATGCCAAGGATACAAAAGATTCAAAAGTGTCACTTCAGGCCAAAAAAAAAAAAAAAAAAATTAAAAAATGATTTATTCCCCCTGGCTCATAACACCCCTCCTCCCCAAGAAGCTCACCTTCAGATCTGATCTGCTGTTGCAGCAAATTCGACAAATGGAGGAATGAGATCCGCAGTACAATGGGTAGCACTAGACAAATAGGCTGATTAAAGCATGTATTTTGCCAGTGTTGTAAAGTGAAGAAAGCGAGCAGGTGTTCTTAGCTAATCATAAAAGGTTTTTACATGTCATCGGATTGCTTTAATGCTTTAAGCCATGTTGAAATATTGAACTGCTTATCCTGGATAGCCTTCTTTTTTTTGGTGACTCTGCTCTAATCAGTTGGTATTCTAGTGCCGGGCCATGCCCATAAAACTGCTGCCATCATCCAAGTGCCATGAATACTTTATTGCCCTAATAAAACATGTATTTATTGTAGCAGAAGTGCAGGAAATGAGGCCCTGCCACAATCCTAGCCGTTGAACTCTCATAATTATGTGTGCCCACTAATTTGTGCCTCATTAAAGACAGAGCTCAGTGTCATGGCCATGAGCCGTGATATTCTTGGGGATTGAGAACAGCATCTGATTTTATACCTTGAAGTTAGACCTAATTAGAACTTCTGTGGGCCTAAAGTGGTTCACGCCCCGGAATGTTCTCTATATGTGTATTTCAGAATTAAATTAGTCAAGGGTGCAATTAAACGTGAAATTGCCAATGAGGTTCATGAGTGCGAGTTGTTGGTTCGTTCAGTCGTGGCTCCTCAAGAGTGCCATAATCTAAGTGAGGTGCAGGCTCTTTTCCATCCACGCTGAATTGGAATCACACCAGGATTGCCAGTGGTCTTGGAGTTCTTGGAATATCTTGGAACTGACATCAGAAAAGTAAATTCCAGACAGGGAAAGTCTGGGAATTAGGTATCTGTGGAAATCAAGGAATTTCATTCAGGGGTTTTCAAAGTGGGGGCCCAGTAGCCCCAGGGGCCCTTGAGGGTCTTCCAGGGGATCTTCAGCAGAATGAGGAATAGTTTAAATGTGTTCAGCGCATAAACACAAGAAATCTGACACTGATCCTGCATCATTCATCTGATTATGAAATACATCATTTTAAAATATATATTTTGATATATTATTTCAATATAGAATTTTAAATTATAATATAGTTTTCTTGCCATGTGCTCAGGTATATTTTGGTTATTTTCTCAATTTTTTTTTTTTAAATTAATGTTTCAGGTTTTTTTTTTTGTTTGTTTGTTTGTTTTGTTTTTTAGCTTATTTGCATATTTGCATCATCTTTTACTCATAATTTTGGCAGAAATTAAGTGAATTTTGTCAGATTTCACAAGACAAAAATGTGTATGAGTGATTATTTTTATCTCACCAGTCATAATGTTTTTGGCGAATGCCTAGATAATTGATCAAAGTAATTTCACAATTTATACAAACCAAAATATCTTTTCATTTCAGGTTCTCAAGGGCAAAGTCACTTCAGGTGGGGTTGTAGGACTAAATCAACATGTTGCCAAATATGCAACAACAAAAGGCAGAAAGACAGAAAACCACAATAATATCCATAAGAAATTCATCCTTTTAATTAAAAAAGTTACTAAAAGGGAAAAGAGGAAGTTTGAAAGCTCCTGACCGAGCAGGGAAACATATAGCACACTCGTCTTTTTTTTTTTGAAAAACAACCAGAAGGGAAGAAGAAAAAAAAACAGGAACTTTGTTTTTGCCAGGAAGCTCTCAGGTTTAGTCTGGGAAAGTCATGGGAAAGTCACAAAGTTTTCGTTTGGGGCCACAGCGGGAGGCCTGTCGCACGTCGTCTGTCTCTCATCTATCTGAGGGACCATAACACAAGGAACAAACTTAGTCATTCTGCTCATTTTTTCTCTCCACCCCCACTCTGCATTAGAGAAGTATTATTGTTCCCTCTGAAATTAAATGGATTATTTCGACATGCCTGTTAAATATCTGCCGTCAAAAGCATTCATTGCGGTAGTTAAGCGGAGCATTAAGCACAAAGGCTCGCCGTTAATGATGTTGGATATAAATGCATCCAATTCATGGAGAAAGAGATGAGGCCTGTGTTATTGCGAGATGTACCAAAACTCCATCCATTTCATCCATTCGCGTTCTGCCAGAGGAACAGCCAGTGAAGTTACACAGCGCATCCATCCGCCTGGCACTCTCTCAATAGAAAATGGAAGAGAATGCGAGATAATAAAGCAATCGCAGGGCTTGACTTTGGGAAAAAGCCAGATTGGTGAAAGCTATTTCCATTCATAACACTCGGTCCTATTTCATTCCATTATGCCAACTGAGAAACTGTTTGGAGGCTCTGCAAATCAATGTCACGTCAATGACATTGTCTTCTAAGTGTTAATATTTTGATTCCTTGACTACAATATCCAGATAAATAATAATTCCATATAGGAATATGCCCTCAGGAAGGTAAAGGGGCACAAAGTGAAGTTCTACAGATGTGCCATCCAAAAACTTTTCAAAAAATAAGACTTGCCAGGTACTTGTTCCTGCTGCCTGTGATATGCAACTATTAGGTTATGCTTACAGTATGGGAGCGATGCGGCTGCAATAGCAGACTAACAACTTTTTTTCCCTGTATAATAGAGAAATAACTAATGCACAGTTTCAGTCTCACAGGATTTTCATTCTCACAGGATAGCTCTGCTTGCAATAATATGAAACATTACAAAAAATGTAATGCTTGTCAAACATCCATGCTTCTTAAAATGACATTTTATGGAAAAAACAATAATGGCAAAATCACTTATATAATGACTGAAAATCCTTTTAAAAATGCACTGTTTCTTCATTTTCCCTGTGATTCAGACACATTCAGTTTAACTCCAGGTTAGTCATGCATTTGGGACTGTAAGGAAAGTACACTTTTAGCAATATTTGCCTTGTTATCTCATGAAAATAAACATTAAATGGTTAGACTTATGTTTAGAAATTGATGAGACTCATCTTAATCCTAAGGGACCATGCCAGTGATGATGATGCAGCCCCGTGTCAAGGCAAAGTGTGTAATAGAGCCATTGGTCCACCAGAGGAAAGCCTGTCAGTGTGACACTGTGTGGTGCTGGTGAGTCAGAAACACCCAGCTGAAGTGACTTGGTATAAAGAGAGAGTGTCTGAGCTGCCTCATGTCGGAGCCCGAGATGAGGCAGAAAGGGCATGCCCAGAAACCTGTGCCAGAGCCCAAGGTAGCTGGCCAACGACGCTGGGAAGTTCAACAATGACCAACTAGGCAGAAGGTGTATCCATACATGCAGGTAAGCGAGGGTTATTTCTCATATTCACACAGAGGGAGACAGCGTGTTATGGGCACCAGAGTGGGGCAGCTAACCATAAACGTTGAGAAGAGCAAGTCGTGTCGCACTCAGGTCGCAGCGTAACAGCCATGATATCATGTTGAATGATGTTTAGTGTAATATTCACAAAATGTATACCTTATATGTTTCTGCTACTCTTTTCCCAAAGCAAGCAAACGTATTTTAGACCTCTGATCTCATTGTCCTCCCTTTTCTCCAGCCATTGGTTTCCATTCATTCCACTACAATAAATAGGAAAATTAACTTTCAGAGACTTCAAACTGTCTTGACACCAGTATTCCATCACTGTAATAAAGTCATCCACAATAGTTTTCCTAAAAGCAGCAGCACTGTTGTGTTTTGGTGACTTGAAATTAAGTGAAACAATCCCTCGGCCAGAAAATAGTCCCCAGGAAAAGTTTGCGTTACTCAGCCAATTATCAGTTGTGTGGTTTATGAATGTTGACGACTTTGTTAGCCGAAGAAGAAGAACATTATAAGGTTTCACAAAATTTCCCAAAAAAAACTCAACTTGAAAATTGTGGGATTTTGATTATAAGTCAGTATCCCCTCATGATTTCCAAAATGATTAGTTGCCATGTAAAATGTGGCTATATTGTAGTAACTTTAATTAACATCCTTTTCATCCATAGCTAAGGGAAACAGTTTCATGCTAAAACTTTTATTAGTGGCTATTGTCTGATTTAACCCCTTACCATTCAAGCCTTGTTTTAGGCCCATTTTAGTGGTGTGTGTGTGTGTGTGTGTGTGTGTGTGTGTGTGGGTGGGTGGGTGGGTGGTGGGGTTGGGGGGGCAGGAATAATAGGTGAACAGTAGACACAAAATAGAAATGGTAAACATAATCTGAAAGCTGGAAACCTTAAAATTAATTTGAGATGCAGCTCAGCTCTGTCATTAATATTGTGTTTTGGTGAGGTGCCTATTTTTTTTTTTTAATTATTTAGAGTGTATAAGGAATAGAACATTATGATGGGAGTGTATTAAAGCCATTGCCATGTTCATTATGTGTCATAAATTGTTGCAGCTATTTTTATGTTTACACCATTTGTTTTGTGAATACTGTTGTCTGTGCTTACGCACCGAACAGCAGTTCAGAGTACTCGACCTTCTTGGAGACCCTGAATGGAGTTCTACATGGGACTCCAGTAGAGGACTCCATAGTCCTACTGGGGGATTTCAACACACATGTGGGCAATGATGGAGATACCTGGAGGGGCGTGACTGGGAGGAATGACCTCCCCAAGCAGTTGTTTGTTATTGGACTTATGTGCTAGTCATGGATTGTCCATAACGAACACCATGTTTGAACATAGGGATGCTCATAAGTGTACATGGTGCCAGAACACCCTTGGCCAAATGTCAATGATCGATTTTGTAATCATATCATCTGACCTGCGGCCATATGTTCTGGACACTCGGGTGAAGAGAGAGGCAGAGACAGAGTGGGCATTGTTCAAAGCCTCCAGTGCTGAAGCTGCAGTTGTGAGCTGTGGTCTGAAGGTCTTGGGTGCCTCAAGGGTGGCGGTAATCCTTGAATATCGTGGTGGACACCGGTGGTCTGGGAAGTCGTCCGACTGAAGAAGGAGGCCTTCCGGGATATGTTGTCCCGGGGGACTCCCGAGGCAGTTGCAAGGTGCCGACAGGCCAAAAGGGCGGCAGCCACAGCTGTGGGGGAGGCAAAGCAGCGGACGTGGGAGAGGTTCGGAGAAGATTTGGAAAAGGACTTTCGGTTGGCACCAAGGTGCTTCTGGAAAACCATCCGGCACCTCAGGAGGGGGAAGCAGGGGACCATCCAGGCTGTATACAGCAGGGATGGTATGCTGTTGACCTCAACTGAGGTGAGTGTAGTCGTGGAGGAGAGGGGTTACAGTTGGGTGGGCTGAGGATTGCGTCGCTGTTTTTTGCAGATGATGTGGTCCTAATGGCATCATCAGTCTGTGACCTTCAGCACCTACTGGAGTGTAAAGCGGCTGGCATGAGAATCAGCACCCACTGCAGGTCAGGAATGAGTTCTTACCCCAAGTGAAGGAGTTTAAGTATCTCGGGGTCTTGTTCACAAGTGAGGGAACACTGGAGCGTGAAATTTGCCGGAGGGGCGGTACTGCGTTTGCTGTACTGCACTGTTGTGACTAAAAGAGAGCTGAGCCATAAGGCAAAGCTCCCGATCTACCAGTCAATCTTTGTTCCTACCCTCACCTATGGTCATGAGCGATTGGTCATGACTGAAAGAACAAGGTCATGGATACAAGCGGCCGAAATGGGTTTTCTTAGGAGGGTGGCTGACCTCTTCCTTAGGGATAAGGTGAGAAGTTCAGTTATCCGTGAGAGACTCGGAGTAGAGCTGCTGCCCCTTTGCATGGAAAGGAGCCAGCTGATGTGGTTCGGGCATCTGGCAAGGATGGCACCAGGGCACCTCCCAAGGGAGGTTTTCCTGGCACGTCCAGCTGGGAGGAGACCATGGGGCAGGCCTAGGACCAGGTGGAGAGATTATATCTCCACACTGGCCTGGGAGCGCCTCAGTATCCCCCAGTCAGAGCTAGTTGATGTTGCTAGGGAAAGGGAAGTTTGGGGTCCCCTGCTGAAACTGCTTCCTCCGCGACCCAACTTCGGATAAGTGGTTGAGAATAAAGAAGACCATTTGTTACACAGATTTTGTACACCATTTTTTAACACTCAAGAATGAATAAAAATGGTCAAAAATCCCTTTAAAACAATGCCATACCTCACAACATCCAGGGTCGGGACATGGAGATCGTGGGGGAGTAGGCTACAGATACCTGAGTGTACACCTCAACAATAAACTGGACAAACAACACAGATGTCCTATGCAGGATGGCCAAAGTCGTCTCCACCTGCTAAGATGACTAAGGTCCTATCTGTAGAACACTTATAAACTTTCTACGACTCTGTGGTGGCATCTGCAGTCTTCTATGCAGTGGTCTGCTGGGGCTGTGGAAGCTCTGAGAGGGACAGGAAGACTGAACAAACTGGTGAGGAGAGCTGGCTCTGTCTTGGACTGCCCTCTGGACACTATCGAGGATGTGGGACAGAGAAGGATGTTAGCCAAGCTGACATCAATCATCGACAAACCCATCCCACCCCCTGCATGAGACGCTCGGGGCCCTAAGCAGCACCTTCAGCAGCAGACTGCTGCACCCACCCTGCAAGAAGGAACGTTTCCGCAGGTCCTTTATTCCCACTGCAATCAGACTGTTTAACACTGCTGCTGTGATTCTACACATTGCTGCTAATTTTTCTGGCCCCTGTTTTTTTTTTTCTACAAAAGGTAAACTCTACATAGCTGATCTGTATATATTTTTGTATTTTTATATTTATACTCTATTGTTATATTGTGTATATTGTATAGTGTGTACCTTGTTTTTGAATCGTCCTTCCTAATGCTGCTGCCTGTAACACCTGAATTTTCCCTATGGGGGATTAATAAAGTGTTATCTTATCTTATCTTTCCAGTCAAAGCCAACTGATGCAACTCCAAGACTGTTTAGGCCCCAGTCTGCACAAACACACCACAAGAACACATTTGGACTGCAGGGTTTGTGGGCCAAACTGCATGGGATTAGCAGAAGGTGGGCCCTTTGGCTGCCCAGAGAACCCATTTTCATTCACACATCTGGAGGTCAGAGGTCAAGGGATCCAGCTGAAAATGGCTATGCCATTCTACCCTCACCAAAATTTTGCAGCAATATTTAGCCACTTAATGACAACCTTGACATACTTGACATGAATAGATTCCTTGAGTCGTCTGGTTTTAATATGATGCCAGTATGTTCACTCTAACTTTAAAGGCCCCATGCTGTCCACTTTTCCAGGGTTTATTTTAACTGTTGATATCCTTGCATGATGTATTTGTGGTTTTGAGTACCTGTGGACTGCTAAATATAGTTTCACAGATCCTCTCTCTTGCCTTTCTCCTGGAGCTCTGGCAGCACGGTTCGTTTAACCAATCAGAAGAGAGAATCAGCACCTCTTCATTGATTGGCTGACTGTTTTCTGAGTGACATATGGTCAGGCCAATCACAGGTAAGTTAACGGCTACAACATTATCAATGATGCTAATGAAAAACTTTACAACTTCTGAAAATGTTACCGTCTTGATGAGACAGAGAAAAAAACTGGTCGTGGAGTTGATGTTGGTCCAGACAATGTGGGGACAGCAGTGTGCTTTACCAACAGTTTCTTTGCAAAACTGGCATTGTATTGTGTGAGGTTGATGAAACAGTTGGCACTGAAATGAGCCAAACAGATGAGAAAATTTGGACTAAAATCCTGCAAAACAAAGTTTTTCACCGAGCTGATAAGGGAAGTACCTAGTCAATGAGCACGTTTACATGCACACCTTATTCCTGTATTAACCGGAATATTCACAATATTCCGGTTGCGCACGTGTCATGTAAACACGCACCGAACCCGATTAAGATCATATTCCGGTTGGAGAGAATTCCGAATAAGCCCCCTGGAATATTCCTGTTCCAACCGGAATATTGGGGCATGTGAACACCTTAGTCGGAAAACTCCCCGAACCGGAATATTCAGTCATGACTGCGCATGCTCGACTCACAAGGAATTCTGTGGCGTCTTTGTTGCCATGGTTACCTGCAAGCGGGGAAAACGGCAGGGCGAACAGCAGCAAGAGCCAGGAGACTGCAGTCCGCCTTCAGCTAATGAAAGACTTAAATATCACGGAGTACATCGATGGGAGAAAACATAGAAATAGCGACAGAAGAAGAAGAAAAAGAAGAAGAAGACGAGGAAGAAGACTTCTTCGTCTGTTTATCCGGCAGACCAAACGCCTATACGCGTGCTGCTGCCCCCCGCGGCTGAGTGTCGCATTACATAAGAGAGTGGAATACGCCGAAACACGGGGGCATGCCAAGTAACATGTAAACGGAATATTCCAGTTGCCGCGGCGCAGTTACCTTAGCCGGAATATTGAGCCGAACCGGAATATGGTGTGCATGTAAACGTACTCAATGAACACACTGCCTGAGGAAGACCTGCTTAGGGTTAGGTTGGGGTTAGGGTTAGGGTCCGGGCCAATTCCTGGTGGGGCCGGTCTGATGTTTGGGCCGCAAGGGCCGGTGTTTTTTTTTTTTTTTAAGGGAGGGGGGGTGGGGGTGTTCAGTCATGGCAGTGGATTGATCACCTATGCTGCTTACCACTGTCCCTGGGCCACCTCCGCCTCCACTGGCAGCTCTTTTTTTTTTTTTTTGCAGACGCACCCTGACGTAACACGTCCGTGCACTCGGTCAGTGGTGTTTGAAAGATGGAAAATAGAAAGAGCAAGGGTGGCACGGCGAAGGCAAGAATTAAAAAGAGGAAAGCTCTGGAAACAGACGCAGCCAAATGTGCTAAAACGACAGAAACGACAAATGAGGACAATGAAACGGGTAAGGCAAGATGTTGAACTTTGCCTGCAAACCACCGTTCAAGTAAATTAATTATCAAGTCAATGAATTGTGTGGAGTTGTGACATGTAACATAACGTTATATAATTTAAATAACAGTATGATGCAACACCACATAACTGGGAAACTTTGTCTTGTAGCCCCTCTGAGTCAGAAGCAAGATCCAGCACCAAGCACCAGGCATGAGCCATGAGCCCACAAGTCCAGAGTGGGCAGGGAGGATTGTTCATTGAGTGAATATTATTAGAATTAATATGATGAAGAGTATGGTGTAGACCTGCTCTATATGAAAAGTGTCCTGAGATGCTAGATGATTCAGCACTACATTAATGAAACTGACCTGAATTGATCAGAAGGCTTTGTGAAAAGGGGAGATTTGTGCTGAGAATTATGACAATTTTAAAAATGTGATTTGGTGTCCGAAGCAGAGCCAGGAGCCAGTAGTGATGAGGGGATTGCTCCTGTCAATCCCCTGTCAAGGAACAGGTGAGCTGTTGTAACAGAGTGTGTGAACAAGCAAGTATTAGTTCCAATATAACCACTTTCTATGCTCAAATGATAGTATTGACCCGTTATATTTTTTGATTTTAATAATAATAAGTCGTGATGTAAAGTGGGCCGGTCTGAAGCATGAAACTCCAGGGCTGAAAATGAGTCCCTCTCCGGCCCTGCTGCTTAGGATGAAAAACATTGTAGCTTTTACCCAAATGCTTTGTAGTATTGGTGCCTTTTGTTTTTTGGCAGAAGTACCTGTGTTTTGTTTGTCTTAAAAAAAAAAAAAAAAGTGAACACTATTACTTCTGTTGTATTGATTTGTCTGCAAGCCAGGAAGCCCTGCCTGTTTTTTTTTTTGTTTGTTTTTTCTGTATTATTCTACCATTTTTGGCTTCCTAGTCTTCACAAACTCTGTTTTGACATTAAAAAGTACAAAAGGCAATTTCCTGAAACTTCCTGAAGTTGTTTGATATGTTTGAGAAAAGTTTCTTGATTCAGAAGGATGATCAAGTGCAGATGGGATATCTTTCTTTGATATTCTCTCTGAAAACACACCCTGGTCATGAAGAAAAAGCATCCAGACCAACCTAGTGGGTGGTATGTCAACTGTCATTGATGTCACTCACACTGTATTAGCTTACTGTAGGTGGTAATCTGGTTCCCATGATAGGAGACTCCTCCCAGTGAGTTTTGGCCATTTCCAGCACAAAAAATGAATGATCTATTCATGTTAAAATGAATGACAGAAATGTATAATCTTGCCCATCAGGAGCAATTTCCTTGTAGTAAGACAGCTCAGTTTACTACAGCTATGACAGTTTTGATCTGATCTTCTACTAATGATCTGCTTGGTACAAAAGCTGAAGCAACAAATATCTTTACTTGTGGAGGGTTTGATGATTGAAATTTACTTGTTGAAGGCTGAATAGTTTCTTGTTGCTTTAAAAAAAAAAAAAAAAAAAAAAAAGACATGAATTTTCAATCTCTTAAAAAATGTGAAGAGGTACCTATGATGGTGTATTAGTGCCATTGTAGGGGATGAAGCTGGAGGAGGGGGTAATATTCTGAGGGGGGAAAAAAACTCAGAATGTCAGAGATCAAAGTCATAAATTCACCAGAAAAGAAAAAAAAAATTGGGGAAAAAAAAAACTCAGACAGAAGCCAAGACAAGTCAATAAAAGTCTGCTCCATTACCATTTTCTATTTATTTTTTTTGTTTTGTGTAGAAAAAGGGAACAGGAAAAATGCTCCATCATTTTCTTTTCTTTCTGGGTATTTATGTGTGCGTGTGCGAGTGTGTTATTGACAAACGTATGCTGCAGTCCCTTGGAGCCTATCATATTTGGTTTGTGTACATATTCATCATTTCATTCAGGGTGAACATGGCAGAGGGGGTGGGGGGGCAGATGACGTTTGGGCCCCCGGGGCTCCATGGTCCCATGATCCGGCCCTGAATCAATGAAGAAACATGTATTTGTGTGTTTTAGGTTTGCAAACACATTATGTGGACATGTTCAATTCAAAATGAGCCTGAGTGCTCAGCCAGTTGAAACAAACAGCTCCATTTAAAATAGACTTTGGGCATATTAACTCATTTGTATGATTTGCTGGAACACAAACAACAAAAAACATAATTAAAAAAAATTCACTATATTTTGCCCACATTTTACACTGTATATTACATTTTTTAAAATAAATTGTTTAATAGTCTCAATGGATAAAGGGCTGGGGCTGGAATTGAACATGGGCCATTACAGTAAGGACACAGCGTTGGTTCATGGTATGTTCTCATCCAGCTGAGCCACTGGGGAACTCCAGTGTCATCCTGTTTTAAATATTTTGACCTCTTGCCTTCAGGGAGATGGTAAAGGACTGTTATAGCCAGACTCAACAGGACAAAAAAGATTATTTTGTTCTGTGAAATTAACAGTAAAATACTGGCAGCTGTGTTTGCCACAACTACACTGTAAAAAAAAAAATACAGAGACATTCTGTGCGACATTACGGTATGCTGTTTTGAGAACCATAAATTTCACAGTCAAGAACTGTTGTTCCTTTACGGTAAATTACTCCAACAACCTGTTTACAGTCACTTTCTTGGGAGTAATAATAATAATAATAATATGTTTAATAATTGTAATATAAAATATAATATAGTAGATATGTTTCCTATACATAACAGTATATTGTCATGGTTTAAGGTCTGTTTTTTCCTCAATGGCAAAAGGTTTTATAGTTTAAATTTAAATGTACACTTGGTGTATTTAGCAGCATTTCTATGGTATGATTTGGTCCCAGGCCTTTTGATCACTACAAGCGGTTTCCACAAAAATTCTGCAAGCATGAGCAGGATTGTTGCCACTGAGCATGACCTAAGAGTTAGTGAGGATGGTGTTTTCACAACCTTTACTTGGGAACTCTCTAAAATGCACCAGTGGCTGTCAGAAATTTGCCAAAATCACTTCCTGGGTGGTTAAAGGTGAAGCATTGTCACAACCCTGGGAAGCGTGGACCTGACCAGCTTAAAGAGCAGGGGAGCATTTTCAAATGTTACAAAGTGCTGGTGTGCCCGAGGACTAGCAGGCCATGCTGTGATGTACAGGATGTACTGCCCAGAGCTGCAGGAATCGAATAGAAAACCAACTCTCAGTTACAGTAACAGGTTTTTTTTTTTTTTTTTTTTTTTTTTTTAATTCTTTTTATAGTGGAGCAAATGCTGCAGTTTGATTGTGTAAGTTGAAAAAACAACTCCAACACTGCCAGACACTTAAAAAGACCACACCAGCAATTCGGCATGTTTAGCCCAATATCTACAAAATGTCTATGCTTCATCTTTCCACTAATCTATTTAAAAGCAAACTATAGTAAAGGATGGATGAGATTCCAGTCAGAAAAACAATTCGAGAGGATGATCAGCTTTGCGGACTTGTGTGTGTGAGACAGTGTGTGTAGTCTGAGAAAAGAACAATTCAAAATAGGTAAATTGAATATATATACCATGACAAGGTATAGGCTAATAACCTGAAAACAGCCCAATTATACAGAAAACCTGTCTATAATATTAACAGTGTAGTAAGGGAAATTCATAGCAAGCAGGTACCATTAATTATTTCAGCAGAGTAAACAGAAATCAACAGTATGATTGAGTAAAAGGAAAGGGCATTACAGTGTCCACACAATAATGTCAAGGACAGAAATAAGTTCAAATAGCATAGAACAACCCAGATATTAATTCCACAATGCCAGTGGGCTCTGTGTTAGCAAAAGTAATGTAGTCGGCACTGTTAAGCCAAAGTAAGTGTAAATAAGTGAAAATAACTATGTGGTGCTTAATTTGGTTGTATCAGTTAAGTATCAAGGCTGAGTCCTTGCTGCTGCGCCCTAGGTTTGAATCCGAGCCCGGGCCATTTGCTGCATGTCATCACCTCCTGCCAAAAAAAGAAGAAAAAAAAAGTCTTTAAAAAAATCATCAGTAACTGTTAACAAAACAATTTAAACAATTATTACAAAAAGAAAAGGTGTAAACAACCATTAGGAAAAACAATCTAAGCAATCGATAACACCAGAAAACATCTAACCACTCAAAGAATGAACTTGGATTTAGTCATTTCCACACAAGGCAAACGCATGAGGAGGGCAGACGTCTGGAGGTTTCCTTCTTTTCCTTCTTTTCTCCAAAACTGACAAATACAGATGCACGCACAAGTGTGACGTCACCACTTCATAATAAGGAGGATGATCTGAACTGATGAGCATCCATTTCAGATATAGATGATTCACAGAGGTTTTTTTGAAAAAAGAAACCTTGGTTCGAGGATGACTTCCAGAAGGCACGGCCCTCAGGGAAGAGTGCTTTGGAAAAGTGTCTGATGGCAGGAAATGATCACCACAGTCTTCTTTTCTAGCTTTAACTGTTCTGTTCAGTGTAGCATTGCTGTTTCCACTGTTTTTATTGCTCATCTTAGATGATACCTGCATCCTTGTTCTTGCAGGCTACCTTCCCACTTCGCTTGCTGTGGCCAATTACTTTTGCTGTTGCAATGGCCTCATTTCACACCGGGGTCAGTGCAGTTTCACCTCATCTTATCGTTAGATACATCATGGTAAAACCGCTATACTAGTAAATGTTTCGCCAATTTACTGCAATTTCCCCAATTTTTACATCACAAAATAAATAAATAAATAAATAAATATTGATTGACTGATTTATTGATTGATTGATTGATTTAACATTCATTTATATTTATTATATTAAATTAGTTATTTGTTTAATTTCTCATTTTGTTTTTATGTCTTAATAATTTCATTACTGGTCTTAATTTTGCCTCTGGTGTTTCCTCATGGCAAATTGATGAGGATTATGACAGCACTTCCTTAGTTCTGTTTCTACTTGCTTTATTGTTGTTTGTTGTTTCATTGTCGGGCTTGTTTTATTGTTTTAATGTGGGGCAGTTTGAGATTTGGGAATTTCACAGCATATAATCAAAATCCCTCAATTTTCCTATTTGAAGTTTTTTTTTTTTTTTTTTTTGAAACACCCACTTATAATGTTCTGATTATTCATTCATTCATTTTATGACACACAGTTAGTTCTATTTGCATGTGTGTGACTGTCTGATCTGGTTATAAAATAATTTTTAAACACAAAACAAAACAAAACAAAAAACAATGTACTGGTGACTGATACTCTACAGGAAGTTCAAATTAAGCATTCAGAATTCAAATTAAAAAATGAAAATCCCTGTGTTGGATTAATTAAAAGAATTGATCATGACAAGTCTGCTGCAGTGAAAATATCCTTAGGACAGCCCAATGCTTTAATTAAAATCAACACTGACACTTTGTGAGGCTGCTCCCAAGCAAAGCTGAGTTAATACCTGCTTGTCTGTGTGACGGGGCCACAGATCAAACCAGGCTTCATGTGTTTTGATGTGCACTGAGGACTTGTGGTGTGTGTCCTCTGTGGTGGCACAAAACTGCAGGTCTGTGCTCTGATCAGCTTCAAGGCCAGGAGCTCAGCACAACAGCTGCCTGAGGCTGGGAGCTATGTTTACAACTAGAGCACCAGCACCAGCAATGCATTGTGGGACATGGAGAGAGGACTTGGTGCTTCAGGACCACACGTCTGCAGTACCGTCAGGCTCTCTCACGCCAGGGCGGCACAATTATGCCAAACAGTGTTTTCCCAAAACATGAGATGATTCTTTTATTATGACTTATTGTTTGCTGGAAGAGGGGAAGAAGACAGCGAGAAAGATGACAAATCAAATCCTCCTCGAGCTGAACCGATGATGCACTTTCCTATTGATTGAGTAAGGAGCTGATATTGTGCTCAAAAACTAAAAAGCCTACACACACACACAGGCACTTTTGCCCAAGAGTCCTTAATTTGGCCCATCAAGCAAACACAAATAAGAGTGATGTTGACAGAGGCAAGGCGTAGCGGCTTTTTGCTGTAAATTGGCTTGCGGATCGATCAGCGCTTGCGGCAGTCTCATGCCACATCGATCGCATGCAGGAACCACCTCAAAGTTTTCAGGCTTTTTTTTTTTTTTTTTTTTTTTTTTTTTGTCATCGCTAACTAGTAACTGAGGAATGGGAATTGCTACAGCATACAAATACCTAAAGAGGGAATGCGCTGAAGAGGATACGGTGACATTCTACCGCCACGGGATCATATCAGCAATCTCCTCACTGGAATTCTCTAAGAGGCTTAGGGCAGTCTGTGGTGGTGGGGATCTATTTGTTATTGGCTGTTGTGGAGTATGTGGGACAGCGGGCCCATGGGGATACGGCTGAACCAACAACAGGGTCACCCAAGGACTCTTTTTATTTGTGCCTGCAAGCTACATGGGCCAGGAATCAATTGGAGATGGCTACAAGTAAGCCAAGCTTTCCTGCGAGAGGAGCTGTAATCTAATGGCCCGTCCACACCAAGCACGCTTGCAGCACTTTATTCAAACTCTGGAGTGTTGACTCCTTCAGCTGGGTCTGTTTGGCCAGGTGAAAACCAAAGCACATCAACATGCCTGGAAATGCGATTTCCAGATGAAAGGCAATGTGATTTGTTAGGAGGCATAACATAATCTGAAACAATCCCAAAACACTTTACTCATTTTTCACAGGGTGCAGATTCTTCTGCTCATTTCACGCTGTATTTTCAATCAGTGCACCTATGGGTCAATATTAACATTAATTTTTAGATAGCTGTTTTCCTCCTGCTTTTTCATTATGGGGATCAGTGAGGTTTCATCTGACAATATAGCTATGGAGTGTTTCATTAACTGTAATGCAACACGAGGTGAGAGCTAAATGTAACCCTTAGATGCATAAGGGGGTCAAAAATGACCTGCATGTATTTCCTAATGTTCCAAATGTTCTCTTAATGTTCCTGAAGGATCAAATGATCCTTCATCAAATGACCAACCCTTCAACAAAGGATTGGTCATTTGATCTGCTGGTAAACATACCTGTTATCCACTGCTTAAATGCACTTTAAAATGTGCCACACCAATAACCCACTTTAAATTGTTGTTGCACACACCAGATATGTTTGTCTCTTTTTCAAGAAAAATATTTATCCAAAATGTTTTTTGATAAATAATAAGTAATGTCTATATAATACCTAAGTAGGTGAAGGCGAATGATAGAACAGTTAAAACAATCTGGTAAGTTCATAGAATGACATCCCTTTACTATTATGCAGTCTATAAAACCAGGAAAAGCACAACACAACACTTTAGCTGTATCACAATATGATAATATCCAGACAGTCAATAGACTCATACATAGGGCAGATACAGAAGCAGTATTTGTACCCCCCCCCCCCCCCCCCCCCCCCCCCCCATCCCCCCCACCAAAAAAAAAAAAAAAAAAAAAAAAAAAAAAAAAAAGTTGGACACACAACTATATAATTCCAAAACAATATGTTTTGGAAGCACTTATTACTTATAGACAGAAAACAATACATTTTTAAAGTTTAGAAAGATTGATGCACCTCCCTCTCATACTACATAGTGGTTTGGTCCACTGCATGTCCTGGTTCTGACTCTTCATACTGAAATACTCTGTTTTGTAGATGGTAGTAGTAATAATTCTACAATTTACTTCAAGTTACTTCATGTAAATAGCTTCTAAGTATATATGTATTTTCTTACTGGGTATGAAATAGCTGTCATGATGAAATTTTATTCATAACTTATATAAGACAAAAAAAATACTGTAAAGATGATGTTAAAATGTAACAAATTTTGCAGGCGTCAGAGTGTTCCACATTTTTACGCAATGACAGCAAAACATTAGAGATCTGCTCCTGCAGGAAAACAGTATCTTAGGCAGAAATTATCTTTAGTTCAGTTATTACCTGCATGCCATCTCTCTCTCTCTCTCTCTCTCTCTCTCTCTGTGTGCATGTGTGTGTACATATTTGCACTGATGCCCCCAAACAAAACGAATTTTTCTGTCTGTTGTCTCCACCAAGAAGGAATTGGAGTATCCGTCTTTGGTCTTATATCACGATAGTGATGTAGTATTGATATACTGCCCAGCCATAAATAAAGTTCAACAAAAAAAAGGAAAATAATTAGCTTAAATTACTTAAAAGTATATTGAATCTAACATGGGTCATTTGTGACCCACTCATGGAGTGCAGGTACCAATCACTTGTGCATCTAAGAGTTAAAGTGTCACAGTGCCAGTACAGTGAAAATATAAATCCCTCAAGGGACCATGAAGGTATTTTCCAAAGAGACAAACAGCTAATTCTAATCAGCCATCTGGGCCCATAAACTGTTTCTGCCAGGCAAGTTATCTGCCAGTGGTGAGTTAGGATATCAAAGAAAAGACACATCAGACCAGTGATGCTACCCAGCCAGCCAGCCAGGCTCAGCATCTGACAGCCCATACTGGCACTGACAGCTAACCTTCAACAACAAAGAGAGGCCTTGAAGAAGAGCGGTGGCTGGCGTCAGCCTCAGCCACGGCCTTCTCCAAACCTCAACTTACTTTTCAGCAACGAGTCCTTGAAGATGAAAATAATATCCATAGACGTGTCACAACATTTGACATGGATGCATCATCTTTCTAAGAATGGGAGTGTAGCTTCTATTCCATCAGACAATTTCAGATGGTCTTTGCAATTTATGTGGAGGTGTTTATGGCACAGTTTGACAGCTTTTGCACACGTTTGCAGCCCAAAATAGCAGCCAGAAGGAAATGTTTGAATGAAGACTTCAGTAACCAGCGATCCTGTAGAGTGTGGTCAGTAAACCGCTCACAGTCACTCACAGTCACATTCATGTTTACTAGCCCAGGTGGTCTGCCATGCTTTATACCAAACACACCAGAGAGGCAAAGTTTTAACACACTCTCCTTTGTTTAAGCTCCTCTTATTTATTCTTGTAGATAACATGGCTAGAACTTTATAGTGGGGAAAGTAGGCTATTTCACTGTAAAACATTATATTTAAAAGGATAGTTTGCACATTTTAAAATATTTAATTAAACTATTGAAATGAAAAAAAAAAAAAAACACTATTATTTTTAGGTGGGAAGAGACTGTTTATTTACCAATGTGAGTGGATAAAAGTGGTTATTTTTCAGAATGTTAGCTGGGGGGAAGTCCATCTCAGTGGCAGGAGGCTAACAGTTAGCATGTGGAGCATCCAGCCAGTATCCAGCACTCAGTAACAATGTGAGCAAGATAGCACCACTACTGTGTTACTTTTTTTTTTTTTTTTTTTTTTTTTTTTTTCCAGAGTGGGTGACCTGTCCCTTTAATGTGCTACAAAAACACACTGATATCATTAATGCAGCAAATCACTCTTTACTAGGGATGGGTTCTGATAAGATTCTAGCGATTCTGATTCCATGATCGAATCTGCTTATCAATTTGATTCTTTAACGATTCTCTTATCGAATCTCACTGGGCAAGGGGAAGAAAAAAAAAGTACAAATGGGTTTATTTGTATTAACTTTCTTTTATATCATTGTGTTGTTAAAATGCCACCACTCCTGTCCATCCAAATGACTTTTACACAACTACACTTGAGTGTTCAAATTATTGAAATATTTATTAAATAATGGTACAAAACTGTACAAAACAAATATTCATTTTTTTTTTTTTCTCAATCGGGAACAGAAGGATTGGATGCAAGTAGCATTTGATTGGAGAAGTTCTGATACTACCTGGTACTGGGTTATTTCACTCGATAGCTTAAAAGGTATTGAGTACCAATACCCAGCTCTACAGTATATACAGTATGTGTTAATAAATATATTTTAAATAACTTTAAACAAACCTAAAGCATAAGTAAAAGAAAATCTCATCTCCCATTGACCCAAAAACAAAACAAGCCAATTTTTTAAAAAATCTGTGACATTCCTGCAAAATAACTGCCTGCTGTGTGGACACATGTTTCTGCTGCTAGCACTCCCTCCCTTAGTCGAAATATAAGTTTTGCAAGCGTTTCAAGTGGCTCTGTTGTCGTCTTTCCATGTGAAGTATAACCAAACTTTTGAACGCCCCTGCCTCTAACTCTATATCAACGCTGTGTGCGTATGACGTCATAGCACATGTGCAGCGCACTCGATAGCGTAGGAGTCCAAGGATTCGGACCACTGAGAACCAGTTCTTAACAAGTACCAGATCTTGAATCCCATCTTTAAGGCCCATTTACACTCAACGTTAAATCCAGATCCGGATACAGACGAAGCCCTTCTGTCCGTGCTCTGCGTTCATTTCGTCTGATTTCTGCACATTCCCATAAAGCTTACGGATACGGGCCAAATGGAGCAGTACCATCGGAAACCGTGGGGGCAGTGTTGCTGTCACTACCCAATATGTAGCTCTAGTGAGACACAAAGAAGAAATAAAAATGGAGGAACTTTTTGAGGAAAGTGCGAGTTGGTTAGAAACTATAAACATCTCTATGATGTTACATCAATTAAATTGACAGAACATCTCTATGATGTCTCTATGATGTTACGTCAGTTTTTCTCAGAGGTACATTATCAATATCTCCTCCACAGTCGCCATGTTAGCTTTTGAGTTTGTTGTTCTCATAAACGTTTGACTCAGGGCTGCCCCCTGGTGGATATATTGGTTAACATCCATGCCAACGTAAAGGACGCATGGAAGGATGTGGGCAGTGACGGTAACATCGTTTGAAACGGACGTATACATTTTCGTACGTAAAGGGGGCATAAACGGGCCTTTGCTCTTTACCAACCTGATGATTGTTACTTCAGAGGAAAATGTTTTGATTTAAATTAGAGCAAAGGGACAGACACACAGAGCTGAAATAATGTCAAATGACTGATATCAGAAGGAGAGCTTTTCAAGCCAGCCCACAAAAGATTATCCTACTGTTGTAACCATGCATGAGACACGCAGAGGTAAACATCCATCCGAGCATGCACCCAACACACACACGTACACACACATGCATGCACAAGCCAGCATCCATGCTTCATTGGTTTGCCTTTATTGGACTGTCCCCCTGCGGCTCAATACCTGTGCATGTTGTGTATGAAGCTACAGCTCACAGCATGAATCTGATTACCTGCTCATTGAGCATGAAAAAAATACACTTACCTTTCCATCTGCTATTGCACCAGACACACACATACACACACAATTGTGATGATTATGTTTAATGGTTTTTAATTTCCTGTATCTGTTTTGTGTGTATATGTTAGTGCATAATTTAAAAGATATAGAAGAGGTGTGAATGTAAACACACTCTTTCCACAGTGACATTCCATGCATAATTATTTACTTGAATTTAATTGAAGTAATATCTTTAGTTTGAACCACCTGAGGGCAGAAGTTTAAATTCAGCAGGGGAATTCAACTGGGCGAATGGATTACATCGATGTGTAAAGATAGTGACTCAGTTCTGGTCAATTCGCTTTAATTCCCTGCAATTGAATATAAATGTAGACTGCAAATGAACATAAATTAATAGGTAAACAAACCTCATCAATCTTAGAATCTTCCATTATGGAAAATGACTATCATTGGAAAAAGTGGCTTCAGCGATCCCCATTAGATCTACATTTGTCTTTTTACTTGACTTGGGACATTACTGAAAAGTAGTCCAATCCGGTCCATGTTAATTAAAGCTAATCTCCTTGAGCTTCACAAATATGTGAGCAAGTCAAGCTTTTGAGGGCATTTACAAATTTACAAAACTGGACAAAAGCATGCAATTTAGGGGAAGAGGTACCGACAACGCCACCTGGGGAATTTCGCCCCAGGAATAAAAATCTCTAACCTTGGGTATTTGTTGGTGTATTGATAAGGCACACACACACTCATTACTGTGGAGGAGAGAGACGTGTTTTCTGAATATACCAAAGATTTTATCGAAAACATTCAAAAAGAGAAGCAGGGACTAGATAAAATCATTATTTCATTACAATTACATTAAAAAGGGGCCTTAATTCTACTAAAACTATTCTACAATACATTTAAAAAAAAAATCAATCCAATACAAAACAAAGTCTGAACCTCACCACAGGTGCATAGCTTCCCAACAAGATGGCTCTGCGCACTGAAATGAAAAGGAACTAATGCAAAAATAAACAGGTTACAAATAAAACAAGTAGATAACTAAGTAAACCAAACAAGTCAAGTAAATCAAGTAAATCAAATAAACCAAGTAAACAAAGTAAACCGGTTGGCTTTACAGGATGGTAGTAGCAGCAAATAACCAAAAAAAACTAAAGCTAAACAGCAAAACAAGGGCAAAATAAACAGCTAAACAGGGCAGGACAGCTAAAAACAAAGCAGTTCATTTGTTAGGCCAAATCACTCACTTAACTGTGATTTGCCATAAGATTTGGCCAACATACCTTGAAGGGGTGCAAATATGAGCTCAGCAAACCAAGGCAACAAAACTGAACACCAAACCAGCGACAGCAGGAACAGCCAGGAGTGATAATTTGTTCACTCTCCTGGCTGTCAGAGTGAACAAATTGTACTTTGTTGCTTTGGCAAAATTGTGCTTTTTTCATTCCAATAAAGTCTTTTAATTTGAATTTGAATACAGACCACAAGGTGCTTCATGTCATGTGGCCCTGATGAGGCAGTTAGGGTATTAGCGGTCGGGCCTAGGGCTGCATTCACCAACACTATACACACTGAGTTCACCTTTGCATGGGGCATTCCCCACTACATACACACGTGGACAAAATTGTTGGTACCCTTCCGTTAAAGAAAGAAAAATCCACAATGGTCACTGAAATAACTTGAAGCTGACAAAAGTAGTAATAAATAAAAATTCACTGAAAATTAACAAATGAAAATCAGACATTGCTTTTGAATTATGGTTCAACAGAATCATTTTAAAAAACAAAATAATGAAACTGGCCTGGACAAAAATGATGGTACCCCTAGAAAAGATTGAAAATGATTTGACCATAGGGACATGTTAAGATAAGATAAGATAAGATATTCCATTATTAGTCCCAGGGTGGGGAAATTTCACATTAAACTACGGTGTGTCCTGTAATTAGCATCACAGGTGTCTTCAAACTTGTAATCAGTCAGTCCGCCTATTTAAAGGGTGAACAGTAGTCACTGTGCTGTTTGGTATCGTGGTGTGTACCACACTGAGCATGTACCACAGAAAGCTAAGGAGAGAGTTGTCTCAGGAGATTAGAAAGAAAATTATAGACAAGCATGTTTAAGGTAAAGGCTATAAGACCATCTCCAAGCAACTTGATGTTCCTGTGACTACAGGTGCTCATATTATTCAGAAGTTTAAGGTCCACAGGACTGTAGCCAACCTCCCTGGATGTGGCCGCAAGACGAAAATTGATGACAAATTGAAGAGATGGATAATACGAATGGTAACCAAAGAGCCCAGAACAACTTCCAAAGAGATTAGAGGTGAACTCCAAGGTCAAGGTACATCAGTATCAGATCGCACCATCCATTGCTGTTTGAGCCAAAGTAGACTTAATGGAAGACGTCCGACACCACTGCTGAAAGCAAATCATAAAAAAGCGAGACTGGAATTTGCCAAAATGCATTTTGACAAGCCACAAAGTTTCTGGGAGACGTCCTTTGGACAGATGAGACAAAGCTGGAGCTTTTTGGTAAGTCACATCAGCTCTATGTTCACAGACGCAAAAATGAAGCATACAAAGAAAAGAACACTGTACCTACTGTGAAACATGGAGGAGGCTCAGTTATGTTCTGGGGCTGCTTTGCTGCATCTGGCACAGGGTGTCTTGAATCTGTGCAGGGTACAATGAAATCTCAAGACTATCAAGGCATTCTGGAGCGAAATGTGCTGCCCAGTGTCAGAAAGCTTGGTCTCAGTCGCAGGTCATGGGTCCTCCAACAGGATAATGACCCAAAACACACGGCTAAAAACACCCAAGAATGGCTAAGAACAAAACACTGGACTATTCTGAAGTGGCCTTCTATGAGCCCTGATCTAAATCCTATTCAGCATTTATGGAAGGAGCTGAAACATGCAGTCTGGAGAAGACACCCTTCAAACCTGTGACAGCTGGAGCAGTTTGCTCATGAGGAGTGGGCCAAAATACCTGTCGACAGATGCAGATGTCTCATTGAGAGTTACAGAAGTCACCTGATTGCAGTGATTGCCTCAAAAGGTTGTGCAACAAAATATTAAGGGTACCATCATTTTTGTCCAGGCCAGTTTCATTATTATTATTATTATTTTTAAATGATTCTGTTGAACCACAATTCAAAAGCAATGTCTGATTTTCATTAGTTAATTTTCAGTAAAATTTTTATTTGTTACTACTTTTGTCAGTTTCAAGTTATTTCAGTGACCATTGTGGGTTTTTCTTTCTTTAACAGAAGGGTACCCACAATTTTGTCCACGTGTGTATACAACATTTTGAGATTTATTGTTATTTTGAGGAAGAAACTGTCCACGTTTGTGATCCACATTATTCCTACATACATTTACACTATAGAGACAAAAGTATTTTGCCACACCTCTTAATCACTGAATTCAGGTGTTTCATTCAGTCCCATTGCCACAGGTGTATAAAATCCAGCAGCTAGCCATGCAGTCTGCCTTAACAAACATTAGTGAAAGAATGGCTCGTTCTAAAGAGCTCACTGAGTTCCAGTGTGGTGCTGTAATAGTAATGTAATAGGTTTTTGTCCATATAGTGTATTTAGCCTAGCTATTCAGCCTGCAGGCTAAATAGCGTAGTTAAGGTTGCCCAATAAGCTGGCCTCCATACGGGCATGACATATACTTTTGGAGAAAGGGAATTCTCCTTCAAATCTCTTACACTGTTATTTTTATTTTTTCAAATTTATTGAAACCATGGAAATATTTGATATTATTAATTATTAATATTTGTTTTAAGAGTAAAGAAATTGGATGTAGCCCTACCCTAGTACCAACAGTACCAACAGAGGCATGAATTATAGCTGATTAACTGAGTAAAACTTACTGAGCAATTGTGGTTGTAACTTTGTTCAACCTGTACATTCTGCAGCCAGAGATATGACATGCGACCTGAACGAGGATTTTTGCCACCATTTAGACTGAGTCAGTGACAGGATCAGGCAGGTGGTCAAACAGTTGGTGAAATGCTCAGTCATCCTTAAGGATGTAATTTTCAATATCTGGCAAGATATGAGGCAGAACAGCAGAAGCGAAAGGGCAGGGATGACTCTTCTGATAGGGAGGATGAGAAAAGTAAATTTGAGGAGGAGAGAAAAGAGCAGCTGGCGGACACTCGAGAGATCTCAATTGCTGCAGAGGTCAAAAGCTGGTGCCTCCAGCGCCAGGGGAAAAGGCCAGCGTACATCATCGCAATGATCTTTCTCATTACGCTTACTGTCCCGCTTGCCTGCCCGCTGTGGGAATAAATACGACAATATGACTGCTGCACTCCGGACACTGCATCCTGGATGGTGAAAGAAGGTGGAGGCGTGGAGGGAGACAGGGCATATAAAAATAAAAATTATGTTTTAGGGTAGCGCGTCTTACTGCCCAGCGAAGTGATAGATGGAAATGAGGCAGACCAGGTTCGTGAAAGCTGTAGTGGAATTTATTGACAGTGGTGTGATTGTACAAACACAGCGTGATGATGAACAGTCTTGTTCACAGCAGCAGTAATCACAGCACAAAAATCAGCTGAAAGGCAAGTCAAGAGTTCATGCCCTCTTTGCAGAATTACTGCAAGCAGATGCAAAAATGTACAACTAGGGAAACTCTTCCTCAGCATTTGGTTACCAGAGGGTTTTAACGGGGGGCAAGCAAACTTCTCAAACTCTCCCTGTTTAAATTACACAAGGCAAGATTTTTATGTAAAAATCCAACTGATTTAAGAGCATGAAGCACAAAGTAGGGCTACAACAGAGGAGTGTCACATCTTTTCTACATTTCATGAACTGTAGTGTCAACCTATCTATCCAAATCAAATTCTAGTGTGTAATATGGATGCAGATACACCTGAATAACTAATGTCAACACACCACTAGAAGGTGACATTCCCTTATCTGCCAGCAGCTAGATTCATCTGATCTCTTCTGTACTTTTACACAATAAAAACAGCATCAAGAGTATTCATTTGGCTTTAAGACATAGGAATGTTGAAATTTTAACAGTAAGCTTCCATGCTAAAACCTCAGCATACACTCATCCAAAAATGCACCACAGATCTGTTTTCCATATATCCTTAGGAACTGCATAAATCTCGCTATCTTAGGAATCTCAGCTTCCTTCCTGTAGAGTATGTCATATTTCCGGTAGACTTTCAAACAATCTTTAATAGCATGCACATTTCTTTCTGTGGCAACTCATCCTACACACACTAATACCACTGTAATCTATGCTTTCCCCATGCTTTCCTTGAATACATTTATGTAACATGTTCTAATGTTGCGTTTTCTGTCTGAAACTCCCATTTTCTAAATTGTTATTGATTTTCCAACATTTACTTTTTTATTCTGTCGTTCCTTACTGTATCCTATTACTATTTGGTGGTGCATCGACCCAGTTTCCCCGATCGATAAGGTTTCACCGAAATCCAATCTTATGAAAAAACTAAATGAGGAATAAAAAGGAGGAGCAAGACGTGCCTGTGGAAGGAAAAACTGGGGAGGAAAAAGAGAAGAGTGCCCGGAGAGAGGAGAAAATTAAAGATAAAATGAAACGGGATGTGGGCTGACCAAAGCAAAATGTTATATGTCGGAGATTTTGTGATTACTGCTGAAAATAAATTCATAGCTCCCATAATTCACAATATTTTGTTCTTGGTGAGACGTCTCCATCTACAACAAGATTTCTGTTTCTTTCAATGAATGGCAGAGTTTAGGAACTACAGACAAACTACTGTTATTAGCCTCTTTAATGTCAAAGGTAATCAGGTTATAACAGGATTTAGCAAGGGGGAAAAAAAACACACTATAAGCACAAAAATAGAACATAAAATAAGAAATTGAATGCAATGAAAAAACTATAAAATAGGATGTAAAGAATTATGGGTTGTAAAAAAAAATGCAGAGGCAGATGACAACTACAATACAAAGAGTAAATATGTAAAAACATGATAGGAAAATAAAAATATGCATTAAGTATGAAAAATGTAGGTAATGCAAAAACATGCAGAAAGAAGAGGAATAAAACAGGAATAGGACTGTGAATACAGAGAAGGGAAAAGAAGAGGAGAAATAAGAGAGCAGAAAACTTTAACAGAAGAAAAACCCCTGTCTGAGGAGCAGCATCAGAATCTGTAACACTTAGTATTCATCCCCAAGGGGAAATTGGGTCAGTTGGAGTTGTTCAAATTCCGGAGAGAAAAATATGTATAAGCATAAGTGAAATTGTAAGAAATAGAAAAGGGAAATATAAAATGTAAAAATATGTGCATTAGAAATTTGTAAAAAAAAAAAAATGCATTATGTAAAAAAAAAAAAAAAAAAATACATACACCAATCCTACTATAATATTACAACAATAGAGACATAAGATAAGAAAAGGAATATGTGGAAGTATACCAGGGCCAGCACTACTGAATTATTGAACTGTTATACTATATACAGTTATACAGTTTGTTAATTTTGACTATGTGACTATGTGAATGACTTCCTGTGATGGTGGCAGCAACATCGAGGATCAGGGAATCCACAGGTCCTTCCCACTGATCATGCAGTTCCTGGAATATCATGGGAATATGGGAGTTGTTTGATCTGTTCTCTAGGGTAGTCAGGGAATTTGACATATGGGTCACCTTGCAGGAATATAGCAGTATGTATTTGATCTATTTTGTTGTCTTTCACTTCCACTGCATTTGAAACAAACTTAACGATAAAATTAAGGAAATAGTAAGAAATGTATATAACCCGGCTCCTTCAACTCCTGAAACAGCTCTTGCAGCTCTATGGTGTTTCTGCACATCTGTTACTTCACTTGTTCATTGTTGTGCATCCTTCCTTCAGGATGTAAATGTGCGCAGTGCACACTGATTGATTGATTAATTCAATTATCATTCTGTCAGTTTGTTACAAGTGAGGTCGAACCCAAACACAGGAGCAAGCAGGCAAGAAGCTCAAAAGGAAACAAAAATATTTAATAATAACTAGGAAACAGTGGGAACTCTAGGAGCACTGGAAATCACAGGCATGACACGCAGGACAGACAATGAATGGACAAGGAGCAGAAGTGAAGACAGGACCTAAATACACAAGAAACTAATAAATAAGCTAATAAGACACACCTGGGGAAGGGGCTGGAGCACCAGAAAGGAGAACACAGAGGAGAGGCTGAGGGAAACACTGGGAGGGATCAGGACAACCAGGGATAATCAGACTCAGGGCACGTGTGGAACTGGGAGGGGCAAACAGGACTGAGGGAGTGGCACAACAGGACAAAGGAAACTACACCAATACACAAGAAAAAACAGAGAAACAAAGGTTGCGTCCACCCTGGGAAGGAAACTCATTTCGGCCGCTTGTATCCGTGATCTTGTCCTTTTGGTCATTACCCAAAGCTCATGACCATAGGTGAGGGTAGGGGCATAGATTGGCAACCACCATTATTCATACCTCGGTGACACAAAACATGACACTGACACAATTTCCTATGGTGGACCAGTGGATCTATTACATGCTTTGTCTTGATACCAGACTGGGAAGAAGGGCAGAACGAGGAGGAACAGCCTAGTGGTAGGAGGACTATATTATTATACAATGGAGTTTGGACAGACTTCAACAAAGACCACTACGATGCATTGGCATTTATCATAATGGAGAGGAAAGTCCCAGACTGACTTCCCTCAAGAGAAACAGATGTTCTTGTCCAGGAGGAGCAGTCTGTGCAGAATATATATCATATTCCAGTATGAATACAAAGTAACCCAAACATGAATACAAACTGCGGCAGTATGTCCCTTTTTAAGATGCATTCACGCCTCTGGAGATGGTGAAAGCTGGGTTATCGTGTGAAAGCTGGGTCACTGTGTTTTCTGTGACAAATGATGCTGATGTCATATTTTGGAGAACCACATCATGTTCATCACAGCTATAGGCCTCTCTGTATTGCAATAAAAAAGCATGCTCTTGGCACTTATTTTTTAAATCTGTTGGAAAGGAGACAATGACATGCAGGTGCATCCCAGCCTTCCGGCAGCCTGGTGTTTTTGGGTTAGGTGAGGTTGCAGAGTGAGGACTGAGTGATGTTTTTCACCGTATAAATTTGGAAGCTGTGTGGAATAATCCTGCCAATTTATAGCCAACCCGTTTGTTGTGTCCAAAGGCAAAGACAAAGCTTTGTAAGAACGTGATGCTATGGTTACACAAGATTCAATCTGGCTTGCAAATTATTTGAAAATGTGCACCCAAGCCCTTAAATTAGAGGCTACAGATACAGCAACATACCAGTCCTGCTGCCTTCAAAAGTGCATTTGTTTTCCTTGAAAATAATATTTAACGTCAATGTTGTACCAGAATTACACAGTGCCTCTGACCTGCATAAATACACTATATGGATAAAAGTATTGGGCCACACTTCTTAATCATCACTTTCAGGTGTTTCATTCAGTCCCATTGCCACAGGTGTATAAAATCCAGCAGCTAGCCATGCAGTTTACAAACATTAGTGAAAGAATGGCTCGTTCTAAAGAGCTCACTGAGTTCCAGAATGCCACCGCTGCAACAAGTCAGCTGGTGAAGTTTCTTCCCTCCTGGATATTCCACCATCAGCTGGAAGTGGGATTATTGCAAAGTGGAAACGTTTAGGAACCACAGCAACTCAGCCACCAGGGGGCAGCACCATGTAAAGTTACAGAGCGGGGTCGCCGAGCACTGAGGCTCATAGTAGAGTTCTCATATTCTGCCCGAACCCGACCCGACCCGACATTTTCGGGTCGGGCCTAAAATTTACGGGAATTGGGCGGGTCGGGTCGGGCTTCGGGTTCTGTGGGGGATTTTTTTTTTTTAAATAAAAAAATAGAATTATGTGTTCTGTTATTGATTATGACGTTTCATTTTTATGTGACTGGTGGAGAGAGTGAGAGGCTGGATTGGATTTGGAGGCTAAACTTTCAGTGACAGACAACCAGCTGTGCGAGCGCAGCGCAAACAAGTGAGAGAGAGTTGCAGCAGTATCCCGCTGTGCTGGCACACTCGGCAGCAGGGACGGTTTCTGCTATGGGCAGTGCAACTGCCCAGGGCGCAATCTACTTGGGGGCGCACAAGAAAAAAAAAAAAATCTCCAGTTTTCTAGACTACCGTACTGACCCGCACATGCCGCGGCACCATCAGTCGGCATCAGGCGGGCCGGCCGCGGCACCGTCCGATACCGCGCCCACCCGTCAGGTCTGCCGGATCTGACAGGTGAGCTGCCTGATGCTGGCCGGTCCGCCTGATACCGACTGATGGTGCCCTGGTGCCGCGGCCGACCGGCTCTGTTAAATAATGGCGAATTTGGCGATTTTTTTTTTTTTTTTTTTTTTTTCGGGCTTTATCGGGCTGTCGGGCCTAAAGTTCGGCTAATTAGTCGGGTCGGGTCGGGCCTTGGGCTGGCCCAGTCAGGCCCGGGTCGGGTCGGGTCTTAATTTTCAGGCCCGATGAGAACTCTAGCTCATAGTGCGTAAAAGTGGCCAACGCTCTGCTGACTCAGTAACTGCAGAGCTCCAAACCTCCTCTGGCATCAACATCAGCACAGAAACTGTGAGCCAGGAGCTCACAGTTTCTGGACTCTGGCCTTGTGTTTCTGGGCTCAGCCTCGGCCTCTCAGTTCCAGTGAAGGGAAATCTTAATGCTTCAGCTCACCGAGACATTTTGGACAATTCTCTGCTTCCAGCTTTGTGGGACCAGTTTGGGGAAGGTCCTTTTCTGTCCCAGCAGGACTGAGCCCCAGTGCACAAAGCAGCTCCATAAAGGCATGGATGGCTGAGTTTGGTGTGGAAGAACTTGACTGGCCCACACAGAGCCCTGACCTCAACCCCATCCAACACCTTTGGGATCAACTAGAACAGAGATTGTGATCCGGGCCCTCTGTTCCAACATCAGTGTCTGACCTCACAAATGCTCTTCTGGATGAACAGGCAAGAATTCCCACAGACAAACACCTATGGATTTAGAATGGGATGTCATAAAAGCTTCTGTAGGTGGAATGTGTAGGTGGTCCAGTATAGCCCATATAGCAGGCCTATTCAACTAGCGGCCCGTGGGCCAGATACGGCCCTTTGTATTTTTTCTGTGGCCCGCCACACACTACCTGCAAAACAGGTACAGGTATTTCCAGTGTTGGGCAGTAGCGGCGTTACAAGTAGCGACGTTACTAGTTTACTACATTTCTCAGTAGCGTGGTCATAACGTTGCTGTTTTCTAAAGCAAACAGCTTTTAATTAGTGAAACTATTTTACTGATCAAATAGATTGATGTTGAAAAGCCCCAGCTGTCACTCAACTGACGTTCAACATTGAAATATAATTTAAAACATGTCAGTTGTTGTTTCTACATTGAAACAATGTTGAAATAATATATAAAGCTAACAATTGCGGAAACGTTGACAACCTATCAATAAATCAATCAATAAATCTCTCTCTCTCTCTCTCTCTCTCTCTCTCTCTCTCTCTCTCTCTCCCTGTCATCATGTGAAGCATGTTGTTTGTTTTTGTTGCCATGGTTTGTCGCAGTAAAAGCAGAGAGAGGACAGTTTCATCAACTATTGAACTGAACATTTTTGCCTGACTATGTTTGACTGACATTTTATTGATCACTGAGATAACAATGACTTGACCCCGCCCCTGTACCCTGATTGATTTTCATATTTGGCCCCCTTGGTATTGAAGTAGAATAGCCCTGCCATATATTGTAGATGCCACACTCATACATTAAATTATATACATTCATACATTAACTAAATTCCCCAAAAAACTAGTTTAAACAAAATTGGCAACTCATGAGCTTTTAGTGCTTCCCTGGCTTAAAGACAGTACCAAAATCAGAATCAGAATACTTTACTGATCCCCAGGGGGAAACAGGGAAATAGAGTCTTGTGAATTATTTATGGTGGAAAATCAGATGGAAAAAAATCTACAAATGAAAAATTCTTAAAAGGATCTAAATTTAAAGCCATCAAAGCATAAAAACATCTGAAAGGACTCCATGTCATTTAACAATTAATCTCTGGGTGTTATTTATTTCACGGTCCATTTATAGTTTCAGCACTTTGATTGGTTATGTTCAATCATAAACAGGCACGTTTTGCAAGCTTTGCTTCTTCAGTTTTGTCGCTAAAAAGGTCTTAAATCCAACTGCAGCCAGCATTAACAAGGTCATAAAACTTCTTTAAATATGGCTTTCTGAGACCAGCTTTCAAATACGCTGGCACTGACAAAGAAAACATGACAGGGTAAAAAGTGATGACTTTAACTAAACGACAGACAAGTGGGACTGCAGGGATAAAGGGGATGAGATGAGAGCAGATGATGAAAACAGAGAGGAAGAAGGAAATCACAAGGCTCATCATACCCCAAAGAAAAGTAAGCTAACAAGAAAAACAGCCTCCCTCAGACTTCCCCTTGTTCCCAGCTCATCATCTTGTTTTTCACATTTTCTAGAATTACCTTAGCCAATCTTGAATTTCCTCTTGTTTGGCCACCATCATTAATTTTATGCATTATTAAAGATCAATTGCAAAATAATAAAAAAAATGCTATTTTCTTAATTACAGAGGTTCAGGCAATTTTCAGAAGTTGTGCTTTTGACATGTTAAATAATGAGCATTAAGGGAACTTGTACAACCAATTTCATGGTACATCAAAAAGAAAACCCAGGTTAATTAGTGATGTGAAACAAACACCAACCTACCTCAAACACAAAATGAAATGATCTATGACCTCATTATTAAAGATTAGGCAGCCACACAGCAACTTTCCTGCTTTGCAGTGGTGTGGGATGTACGGATAGTGGGATAGGATGGAGTGAGAGTGGGTGGAAGACACAGTGTTATTAACTGATGCTGGTTTTCTGCTTACTTTTGTCTCTGAGTAGGCCTGTTGCTGTGTGCTTTATGTTGGCTTTACACTGTTTGCAACCGTTTTCCACCACCAAACAAAAAGCAAACACAAAAATAATTCTACATTAGGCATGGGTGTAGATTGTTGAAATCAAGTAGATAATAGTATGCCGTGAATGTAAAAAAAAAAAAAAAAAAAAAAAAAAAAAAAAGTATTATAAAAGTATTTGATCTATGCTGAATTGGTCAGCTAAGTATGACAATGTATTAGGGTCACTGAGGTTCTGAGATTATAAAGTCAAAAATTTCCGAGAAAAAAAAACTAATTTCTTCTGCTCTAGGATTCAGTCAGAAGGAAATCCTCGTGGTTTGAGCCCAGAATCACAATCTTCTCATCAGGACTTTGAAGAGACGTTGCTGTGCCGATTCAGAGGAAAACAATATTGTGATTGTGGGCCAAAATCAGCAGGATTTACTAAATCCCATTGCAAAGTAGAATTTGATGAGGTCATCAGCTGCAGGCCTGATCCATGGTGAGCGGCAGTGTCTGCAGCATGTGGGTGATACAATATCACAACGTCAAGCCATGTGGTTCCCTGACCGAAAAGTACTTTTTTCTTGTAAATTTGTGACTTAATAATCTCAGAATTTTCTTTTCTTTTTTCTTGTAAATTTACAATTTCAGAATCTCAGAAATTCTTCGTTTTTTTCTCAGAATATTATCCCTGCTCCCCAGGCTCTGTAATATTTTTTCTCCCACAACGGCCCTAATATTTAGTTGTAGCTAAAATTTTCAACACATCATAAAAAAAGAAGTTTATGTGACAATGCTGAAGGCAACATGTAGGCTATTTCAGACAGTAAATGTAACTGAGCAATGGGGATAAGCAAAAGCTTGGGCTCGAGTCAGGTTCAGACACACACACAAAAAAAAGAATGCCTGCTGGATTTGGGTCATGCTCGGTTAGTATGCTCTCGGGCTCAGGTCAGGTTCTGACAAAAATATGCCGCTCAGTCTGCACTCGAACAGGCTCTTCTTGGGCATAACAATCACTGGGGACTTTATTCTTTTTTTTCCTGCTGCAATTTGCATTTTATTTGTCACAGACAGACATGATTATGACATGATATTATTAAACTTCAAGATATCATTAGGAACAATCCTGTGCTGCCTCTTGCACTTTCAGAAAATAAAGCACAGAACTGTACCTTTAGGGGTGCAGCGGCTTATCACTTGGGCCTCTCAGGTGCAGCTTTTGTCCCGTTGACATTGGGAACTTATTTGTCTCCTTGTGGTTTGAAGCTTATAGAGAGCTGTATTGTAATTACAATACTGACTGGAGAATTGTATTAGCTATTTTTCACATCCACAAATCTACAGAATCATTTTAAGGCTACTCATCTGTGGCCTACAAGTTAAACTCTACCTTCAATTAATATTTTACCTAATTTATTGATTTATGTAGGTATTCATATATTAATTCATTCATTCATTTATTAATTTATCAATCCATTATATTTGGCCTGACAAACACTGTCTTCTGATATTGTAACTCAACATTTAGAGGAAACAATACATATATGTACCTTTAACTGCTTAGGAACATATACACTACTCACAAAAAGTTAGGGATATTTGGCTTTTGGGTGAAATTTATGGAAAATATAAAAAGTTCACGCTACAGTGATATTATATCATGAAAGTAGGGCATTTAAGTAGAAGCATACACTGGTGATTTCCTCATCTCAAACAATTTCTTGAAACAAAAGCCAACAACAGTGGTGGATATACCACAACAAAAAATGTCAGTGTCAATAACTTGTCATGTGCCCTCGAGCATCAATTACAGCTTGACAACGACGTCTCATGCTGTTCACAAGTCGACTTATTGTCTGCTGAGGCATGGCATCCCACTCTTCTTGAAGGGCGGCCCTCAGGACATTGAGGTTCTGGGGTACAGAGCTCTGAGCCTCTACACGGCGACTCAGCTGATCCCATAGGTTTTCTATGGGATGCAGGTCTGGAGAAAGTGCAGGCCACTCCATCTGAGGTACCCCAGTCTCCAGCAGCCGTTCCCTAATGATACGACCTCGATGAGCTGGAGCATCAAACACCTGATGTGAATTTTGCCGTTAAACTCCTTGTCAGAGAGCAGCAACTTGTGCAAAAAGTACTGAAACATTGAACAGTTGGACATGTGCATTCAAAAGTTTACAGAAGGTCACATTAAGTTCAACTGTAAAGGTTAGAATGCATTTTAGGTTCATCCTAAAATTTCACCAGAAAGCCGAATATCCCTAACTTTTTGTGAGTAGTGTATGTACCTTTTTGGCTCTGAAAAAGGCACGCATTACCTTGAGGTCCAATAGTTAACCCTAGAGGGTACATTTGTGTGGCTTGTACCATGGAGAACAGAAATGGACTCCTATGGTACCCCTATTTCTGAGAGTGTGGAGAGGGAAGGGTGGGGTCGACAGACTGTATCTACCCAGTGTTTAAGTGAAACCTACACAGTAGTGGTTTTAGGCACGGGCGAACCGGGCAGGTTCTGCCTATGTTGCCGCCCTAGGCGAAATTACTGGCTTGCACCCTTTCATGTTACTACTCCAACCCCCCCGCCCCCGCGGCACCATCAGGTGTCATCACGCGAGCCGGCCGCGGCACCAGCTGGCATCAGGCTGCTCACCTGTCAGATCTGGCAGACCTGACCGGGTGGGCGCGGTACCGGCTGGTGCCGCGGCCGGCTCGCGTGATGCCGACTGATGGTGCCGCGGCATATTGCGGGTCAATACGGTAGTCTAGAAAACTGGCGATTTTTGCGTGCGCCCCCAAATAGATTGCGCCCTGGGCGGTTGCCCACACTGCCTATAGCAAAAACCGTCCCTGTATAAGACGATATTTTTTTCCATTGACATGCCCTGAAAAAACACCCTCCTCTAATATTGGGGTCTAAGCAAATACACATGTATTGTTGCATATGTAAACCAGTAGGTAGGCTCGCCTGATGCCGCGATTACCGGCGAATAGCCGCATTGCACAGTCAATAATCAACCGTGTTGTCAGTGTCATTGTCCGCTGTGCTGCTGCAGCCGCGTATGAACAAAAGTTGATTTATAATGAAAGGTATATGGCAGTCGAGCGGCACCCAGGGCGGCAACATGGGCAGAACCGCCACTGAACCTACACTCTTGATGTCAGGGATAATGTCATAAAATAAGTCCATACAGGCTGATTTTAAGTGACCATATTGTAAAAACATACATGTCTGTGTAACATCTACAAAGTGCAACTTGTTAATGTGATTTTCTTTTTTTTAATCAACAAAACTGACCTGACCTACTGACTGTGATATGAAGTAGTTGTAGTCAATTATCCAGAAGTAACAAAATTGTAACAGCCTTTATTAGGAATTCATAACTGCACAATACAGCCTGTTTCCATTAGCGTTCACAGTTTGGCTTAAGGGCCCCATGCTGTCCACTTTTCAAGGGTTTATTTTAACTGTTGATTTCTCTAGTAAGATGTATTTGTGGTTTTGAATGCATGTGGTCTGCTAAATATAGTTTCACAGCTCCTCTCTCTTGCCTTTCTCCCAGAGCTCTGGCAGCACGGTTCGTTTAGCCAATCAGAAGAGAGAACACCTCTTCACTGATTGGCTGACTGTTTTCTGAGTGACATAAGGTCAGGCCAGTCACAGGTAAGTTAACGGCTATAACGTTATCAACAGTACTAATGAAAAACTTTACAACTTCCGAAAATGTTACCGTCTTGATGAGACAGGAGAAAAAAATGTTGACGTTGGTCCTGACAATGTGGGGACAACAGTTTCTTTGCGAAACCACCATTGTATTGTGTCATGCTGATAAAATAGTCAACGCTGAAATGAACCAAACAGACAAGCAAATTTGGACTAAAATCCTGCAGGACCCGGGAAAATATTAACATCAGCCACTGGTCTGTACCGTGTGTTTCTTTTGAAAGAGTGTGCAATGAAACATGAGTCTCCTTGTATCCGTCTATGGTGCAGCAACGTTTCTTCGGCATGTGGCTAACTTGTTGGCTTCTTACCTGGGGAGCAGAGGCAGGCTGGCTAGTTTAAGTGGGCGGAGTCGCCTTATGTGTGACATCACAAAAAGGCAGAAGTGCTGTCTGCTCGTCTTAAAGGGAGAGTTTCAAAAAACAAAAATTGCATTTTTCATGCCACGGGGCCTTTAAACACCACAGCGTTGGATGGTACAAATAGACAGAAAGAACAGAACCCAGACTCTGTGATGCATACAGCTTGGAGCTGTTCCATGGGCAGTGAATGGCAGACATTGGGAACTACTGCACACTGTGTCCAAATGAGCTTTTTATTATAGACGTGCTCTCATTGTCAACCAGAAAAAGTGTCCTTATCCACAGAAAATTAACATATTATTACCTTTCCATCTTTCCATCCTTTTCTCTATGAGGCTGTACATCAGTGTGGCAGCTTTGGATAGGAAAGGGACAAACTCTTCTGATGTGTGTGTAGTGAATATGCAGTGATGCTGACTGTATCAGCATCTAATGTATTTAGAATTGACATGTAGTGGCTCTGTCTTTAACATGTGTTCCCATATAGGTGACATAACTCTATAAAATATGGAGCCAGTGAAGCTCAAAGCTTTTGAAATATTCACCACTTAGACATCAAGCACAACTTAACTGCGTCAGAAAATTACTGTGCCATTGTACACTTGGCTTTGAAATTGCACTGGCAATGAAATGTGTCCCTGTCATTTTGAGCGCTTCTGGCTATGATGGCAAACATTGCACATAAACCAGCAGTGAGGTACACTTATCTGCATAATCTGTGCTGCATCTGCAGATGCTACCTTGTCTTTTATTCCGCACAGCAAAGCAGCAATCCAGTTTGCATTGCAAAGCAGGCAATAGAGTAAGTGACATTAAAGGACCATCCCAGTGATTTTGAATGTTTGGCCTGTCTAGTATAATTTACCCACTTTTTCACTGAAAACAAACCATTTTGCAAATCATGCAGGGGTATACTGTAAAGATTTCCCAACATACAAAGTCTGTCATTTTTCTTTGAAACAGCCACCTTATAATGTTGTAATTCTGTGGCTAAAAAAGTCATCACCTTTGATAAACCACAGAACTTGTTGTGAAGCAAACGTTTCCCTGGGGACTTTTTTCCAGTACAGGGACTGTTTTACCCCGCCCAATTTCGTCAGAACAGTCCTTCTGCTTTCAGGAAAACTAATGTGGGCGACTTTTTCACAGTGATGGACGTTTAAAATCTCTGAAAGTTCATTTTCTTGCAAAAGTGGAATGAATGGAAATTAATGGCTGGATAAAAAGGAGGAAAAATGATACTGGAGTTCTAAAATTTAACTGCTTGCTGCAGGAAAAGATTATTAGCACAGATGTGAAGTGTATCCATTTCAGTTGTGCTCTGTCACCTGTGTGGGAACCCATTTTAAAGAGAGACACTAAATGGCAGCTGTAAAATATGTCAGCACCTGATACAGTCGGAGCATATTCGCTATCGTATCGATGTCTCTCTGATGTAGGGCTTCATAGAGAACAGAATGGAAAAACATGAAAAGATGATAATAGACTGATTTCTGAAGGTCAGGACACTTTTTTTCTAGCGGTGAAATGAGAACAACAAAAAGCTCATTTGGAGAAGTTCCCAATTTCCGTTCACTGTGAAAAACAAGAGAGGAGAGTTGGTTTCTCTGATTTGTGTTGATACCATGTTGTAGAACAAAACTGTGAATTGTGACTAATGAGAGCTTATAAAAAAAACTTAAAGTGGTCATCATCAAACCAGTGACAGATTCTGTTTTGGTTAGCCCTAATCAGAAAACATCTGTCCATATTACATAGTGATCAGAGTGAATATTTCATGTTAATATAGCATGATCAATCCCGCTGTGTATCTCTAAACACATCAACAGCAAGATTTCCATTTCACCTTCCCAACCGATTGCTGTTACCATGAGTTGTAGTCAAAACCACCTTTGTCCCAGTTCCAAGACCAGATCCATAGCGTGTCCAATCTTAGAACCCATTGACCATCATCTGATGACAATTTAGCCTCTGGGGGTTTTCCAGTTTCTCCAATACACAAACATCAACAGTTTTTGTAGGTGTTTTATGTCTCGTAGTGGGAGGTTCCAACTCAGAGGTAGGAATATCCAAGCTCCTTTAAATCTGAATAAAACAGATGTACAGTTAACTGAGGAACTGTGAGAAGTTTAGAAAGAAGGTCTAACTTCTATGTGACATTTCCAACTATCTCAAGTGAATCATGTTATTTGACTCCATAACATAGCTTGTTTTTGCCTGCTGGATGACATGGATCTCTTGAAACTGAAAAACTACCAAGAAACTAAAAAGTCAGACTTAAGAATTTTTACAAGGCCAGGCAAGACAAGGCAAGTTTATTTGTATATCACAATTCAACACAAGGTAATTCAAAGTGCTTTACAGAGACATTAAAAGCAACAAGACACAATTTAAAACAATAAAAACAGTCAATAAAAAAGGGAAATAGAAATTGAGAATGATAACGAAAATAAAATACAGTAGCATAAAATAACAACAGGCTCAGTGCATTGCCTGAGCTAGATGGCCAAGGGTCCAGGCCGTGATGGCCTATATCACGCCTACGAGTTCTTGCCACCAAAAAGTGAACTAGACAAAATTTGAGTTTAATTTCAAAACCGGCTCCGTCAGAGATTTCAGCTAGGATCTCTTGTCCCTGGCTCTGAACCATCTGGAATTTGGTTGGTCGGGTCTGTTTTTTAATGAGTGTATAGGACATTGCCCCTAATAATACACCCAATGCGTGCACACAATTTGCTCTTGAGTCCTTCACTCAGAGTCTTACCATCCCGCCGGACACAGGTTCCACACACTGGTCTTACTCAGATCGTAATGAACTCTGAAGATCCATCACAGGACATCTCCCTTCTAGATCTGAATTCACAGCCTGCTCCTCAGTGTCGAGTCAAGGCAGTAGCTGACTCAGACTTCCCGGTCACCCCCCGCAGGGATGCCGACAGCCCAACCTCTTGATTCCTTAGACTCTGAAACCTCTCCTATTGGAGATTTCAGCCTGGACTCAGTCCACAGCCCTGGAATCTCTGACATTTGCAGCCGATTTAACAATAAACCCAAATAGAACAGTCAGGATAAGTACAAGTAACAACACAGTTCACGGCAGCATGAGGCCAGTGACAGTGCAAACAACTTTGCTGAAAATCAGTGTCAACAAAATGATGCACCAAATTACATAAATAAACAAATTAGATAAATCAATTTCAAAAGCAGTCATTAATAGTAGCCCTTGTGTACGGTGATCAGATGTCCTGGTTTGTCCCGGTTTCAAGGCAGAGAGATGTGTCAGGCAGCCATTTAAGCAGCATCCTGCGCTTGTGCACACTGACAAATACCTTGTGTTTTATTTTAAAAGGTATCTGACAATCAGAACATATGTTATGTATTACACCACTTTGATCCTTA